>NC_090646.1:45395383-45695383 GCF_040937935.1 Hyperolius riggenbachi | reverse complement strand
TGGCACCTGTGGGCACCAGGCGGGGAGGTCGCCGCGGCAAAAAAATGGGCGTGGCCATGCGGTGAGTGGGCGTGGCCATGGGTGGGGCCAAATGTACATGAACTTAGCAGCGGTGTAAGCTACGGATAACGGGCCTGCCCATCGAAATATTGGACGGAGCCCCCTGTCCTTTATTTCGATCATTTACAATCAGTATAGGCATAAATCAAAGATGTATACGCACATACAATTTTGATTGGTCAATCACTGACCCCCAATTTCCCACCCCCGTGCAGTAAGTGGGCCAACAGACAATGAATTTTATGAACAGAGCTAAAATTGGCTAATCAAAATTGCATGTGTGTACCAGGCTTTACAGCTAATACTGTACATACTGAAAGTAGCAGGGATCAGCATACAATACAGCTGGTTTACAATCAATAAAGGCACAGAGTAACACCTTACACTGTACACACTGGAGGTAAATCAGCACACAGTGCAAGCACTAGAGAACAGCGTATACTGTACATACTGTAGGCAGCAGAATTCAGCACACTGCAGCTAGCGTGCCAAAAATATGACGATCACGTTGTGCGGCGTGCTTATCGCGCCGCACCAAAAAATGGGTGGGCCATGGACCAGAATATAGGTGTAGTAACGGGTGTAGACAAATTTACATGAACCTAGCAATGGTGGGACATCAGATTAGGACAGTGGTGGCGAACCTTTTGGAGGCCGAGTGCCCAAACTGCAACCCAAAAGTCACTTACCGGTATCTATCGCAAAGTGGCAACAGCAATTTAAACTAAATACTGTACAAACGTTTTAACTCATACATGAACATTATGGAAAATCCAAGTTGAAAATAAACTGTGAAGATAAACAATTTCATCCATCCTACTCCTGAAAAATGTATTCAATTTTTTAGAACCTCCCAGTTTTATTTTCTGTTTTAAAACGCTAAAAAAGTAGGTTTAATGCTATTGTCTCATATGATAAGGATTCAGCTTTTCCCAAAGTCTCGCAGTTAGCAATCATGTGACCCCCAACAAGACATATTCAGCAATCATGAGGCCCCCAACAAATCAGGAGGCCCCCAACAAGACAAATTCAGCAATCATGAGGCCTCCAACAAATCATGAGGCCCCCAACAAGACAAATTCAGCAATCATGAGGCCCCCAACAAGACAAATTCAGCAATTATGAGGCCCCCAACAAATCATGAGGCCCCCAACAAGACAAATTCAGCAATCATGAGGCCCCCAACAAATCATAAGGCTCCCAACAAGACACATTCAGCAGTCATGAGGCACATAAATAGACAGCATTTCACATAAATAGGCAGAATGCCCCCTTAATATGGTAGCCCCCCCAAGTTAGCTAGTGAGTGACAGGGACCCCCAGGTTAGCTAGTGAGTGACAGGCGCCTCCAGTTAGGTAGTGAGTGACAGGGACCCCGATAGTGAGTGACAGGGAGCACCTTTAGGTAGTGAGTGAGTGCCAGGGAGCCCCTTTAGGCAGTGAGTGAGTGCCAGGGAGCCCCTTTAGGCAGTGAGTGAGTGCCAGGGAGCCCCTTTAGGCAGTGAGTGAGTGACAGGAAGCCCCTTTAGGCAGTGAGTGAGTGACAGGGAGCCCCTTTAGGGAGTGAGTGAGTGACAGGGAGCCCCTTTAGGGAGTGAGTGAGTGACAGGGAGCCCCTTTAGGGAGTGAGTGAGTGACAGGGAGGCCCTTTAGGGAGTGAGTGAGTGCCAGGGAGCCCCTTTAGGAAGTGAGTGTGTGCCAGGGAGCCCCTTTAGTGAGTGAGTGCGTGCCAGGGAGCCCCTTTAGGGAGTGAGTGCGTGCCAGGGAGCCCCTTTAGGGGGTGAGTGACAGGGAGCCCCTTTAGGGAGTGAGTGACAGGGAGCCCCTTTAGGGAGTGAGTGACAGGGAGCCCCTTTAGGGAGTGAGTGAGTGACAGGGAGCCCCTTTAGGGAGTGAGTGACAGGGAGCCCCTTTAGGGAGTGAGTGACAGGGAGCCCCTTTAGGGAGTGAGTGAGTGACAGGGAGCCCCTTTAGGGAGTGAGTGAGTGACAGGGAGCCCCTTTAGGGAGTGAGTGAGTGACAGGGAGCCCCTTTAGGGAGTGAGTGAGTGACAGGGAGCCCCTTTAGGGAGTGAGTGAGTGACAGGGAGCCCCTTTAGGGAGTGAGTGAGTGACAGGGAGCCCCTTTAGGGAGTGGGTGCGTGCCAGGGAGCCCCTTTAGGGAGTGGGTGCGTGCCAGGGAGCCCCTTTAGGGAGTGGGTGCGTGCCAGGGAGCCCCTTTAGGGAGTGAGTGCGTGCCAGGGAGCCCCTTTAGGGAGTGGGTGCGTGCCAGGGAGCCCCTTTAGGGAGTGGGTGCGTGCCAGGGAGCCCCTTTAGGGAGTGGGTGCGTGCCAGGGAGCCCCTTTAGGGAGTGGGTGCGTGCCAGGGAGCCCCTTTAGGGAGTGGGTGAGTGACAGGGAGCCCCTTTAGGGAGTGAGTGCGTGCCAGGGAGCCCCTTTAGGGAGTGGGTGCGTGCCAGGGAGCCCCTTTAGGGAGTGGGTGCGTGCCAGGGAGCCCCTTTAGGGAGTGGGTGAGTGACAGGGAGCCCCTTTAGGGAGTGAGTGCGTGCCAGGGAGCCCCTTTAGGGAGTGGGTGCGTGCCAGGGAGCCCCTTCAGGGAGTGGGTGCGTGCCAGGGAGCCCCTTTAGGGAGTGAGTGAGTGACAGGGAGCCCCTTTAGGGAGTGAGTGAGTGACAGGGAGCCCCTTTAGGGAGTGAGTGAGTGACAGGGAGCCCCTTTAGGGAGTGAGTGAGTGCCAGGGAGCCCCTTTAGGGAGTGGGTGCGTGCCAGGGAGCCCCTTTAGGGAGTGAGTGAGTGACAGGGAGCCCCTTTAGGGAGTGAGTGAGTGACAGGGAGCCCCTTTAGGGAGTGAGTGCGTGCCAGGGAGCCCCTTTAGGGAGTGGGTGCGTGCCAGGGAGCCCCTTTAGGGAGTGGGTGCGTGCCAGGGAGCCCCTTTAGGGAGTGGGTGCGTGCCAGGGAGCCCCTTTAGGGAGTGAGTGAGTGACAGGGAGCCCCTTTAGGGAGTGAGTGAGTGACAGGGAGCCCCTTTAGGAAGTGAGTGAGTGACAGGGAGCCCCTTTAGGGAGTGAGTGCGTGCCAGGGAGCCCCTTTAGGGAGTGGGTGCGTGCCAGGGAGCCCCTTTAGGGAGTGAGTGAGTGACAGGGAGCACCTTTAGGGAGTGAGTGAGTGACAGGGAGCCCCTTTAGGGAGTGAGTGCGTGCCAGGGAGCCCCTTTAGTGAGTGAGTGAGTGACAGGGAGGCCCCCCCTCTAGCCGCCGTCGCTCCCCCCCTACCTCTCAGCAGACCTCAGGATCAGCGGCGACCCGACCAGATGTACGAGCGGGCGCTGGACGCACCCGCTCGATATGCGGAAGTGATGTCACTTCCACATATCAGTGCGGGCGCTGGGTCCTAGCGCCCGCACGATTGGTCGCCGGCTCGCCGCCTGATCCTGAGGTCTGAGACGAGTGTCAGTGACGCGGCGGCTGGAGGAAGCCGCTGTCTTGACAGAGGGGGCAGCCGGGCGGAGATCCGTGGCACCCCAGGAAAGATTGGGGGCACGTGCCCCCCTAAAACAGGGCTAGCGACGCCCCTGTTGAAGATCAAGGAGCTCACACCCAAGTCTAGGCATTGTTGATTATCTGTTATGACCTTCTGCTTTCCTGACCACTCTTCTGATCTCTGATTAGGTACTTTGCTATATCTGATACTCTGTTGCCAAACTCTGCTTGTCTTAGGATTCCGCATCTGTCTCCTGTCTCTGTACCTGATCTGTCTGTCTGTTGCTGACCTGGCTTGCCTGACCTCGAGAGCTATCTCCCCAGTTGAGAGATAGCTCGCAGATCTGTTAGTGACATCCTTCCCTTGGTGTCACTCACACTCTGTCCTTCCTACTCCCAGCCTGACCCCTCCCTCGGGAGCCTCTCAGGCTAGCGGAAGGAACTTGAGATTGTGCAGTACTCCTTACCGCCTTGCACCTGCTCCACAGGTGCAGTCCTCAAAGTATTACTGTTGCACCCAACACTCTTATTACTTAGGTGTCAAGAGGTTAGAGATATATCTGATTATCAATGATACTGCAGATCATCAATAATCGGGTATATATCTGCATTCTCGGTGATACTGCAGATCACCGGTAATCAGACCCTCTCTGTGTTACACCGATCGTTACAGCAGTGAGGTGGGTTCACTGAACACAAAAGGTAGTTATATGCAGTGAGGTGGGTTCACTGAACACAAAAGGTAGTTATATGCAATGAGGTGGGTTCACTGAACACAACAGCTAGGTAGATGCAGTTAGGTGGGTTCACTCAACACAAAGGTAGGTATATGCAGTGATGAGGTGGGTTAACTAAACACAACATGTACTAGGTATATGCAGTACTGGGTATTAAATGTGCACCTGTGTCACACAGGTAGTCACTGAATGTGCTGGGCCGCTGGCAGTGGCACACACACAGTATGAATTATCAAGGCTGTCTATGCAACACAAGTGTCAGTGGGACAAACAGAAGAAAAAAAATAGATCACAAGAACAGGATTAGCTCTGAAAAGAGCTGTTGTGGGGTGCTATTACAGCATTAAGATTCAGCCATGCACAAGCTAACAAGCCAAAAGCCTAACTAATTTTTCCCTAGGAGAAACAATCTGCAGCAGGTCGCCCTACTCTGACTATTGCAGGCACACGAGTGAGTGTAATGTCCAGCGGAGCCTGCCTTATGTAAGGGGGGGGAGTAGCTCCAGGGTTGAGTGTAGCCTGATTGGCTACAATGTGCCTGCTGACTGTAACGTGGAGGGTCAAAGTTGACCCTAATAGAGCATTATAGGGAGAATCAAACATCCGGGAAAGTTCGCCTTCGCTGGCGAAGGCGAACCACCCGAAGTTCGCCTGGAACCGTTCGCCATCTCTATTTACCGATAACTTTATCTATACTTATCACAATGAAATCCTCTATATCTTCTTCTTTTTTTTTTTTTTTTATAGCACTTAGGATTTTGTGGAGGGTATGTTTTACTAAGAATTCATGTATTATAAACGCATTTTAACAGAAATAATTTTACAAAATGAAAACATGAATTATTTGTCAGGTTTCGGCTATTATAATTTAAAATATAACTTGCTACTGTGGCTAAAACCCATACATTTTATTTTTCCATTTGTCCTGGTTATTAAGACGTTTAAATTATGTCCCTAGTGCAATGTATTGCAAAAATATTTTATTTAGAAATAAAGGAGCATTTTTATTTGCATCTGTGGCTAATTACAAGCACTTATTTGCAAAAATAACAGTAATATACCCTCATGACATATATATATATATATATATATATATATACACGATCATTACCGATCATAATCCCCTGAGTTTGCTGAACCACACTGCTGGGACCAATGGCAAGCTCTTACAGTGGAGCCTGTCATTGCAGCAGTGCGACTTTACGATTCAACACAAGGCAGGCAGCCGACACCAGAACGCCAACGGGCTATCCCATTGCAATGGGGAACTAGACCAGATATCGCAGGTTAGCGGCAACGCCACACATCTTGTGGATGTATGTCCATATGCCTCCACCCCAGGGGGGCTGTCATGAAACAGCTGTGAGAAGCGCAGGTGAATCATGAAGATTCGTGCAGTCAATTTTCTGATCGCTTCCTGATTAGACTGCACAGTTCATTGCAGCGATCACAATTACATTTTTCTTTTAAAAGACAACTTGTTTTCCTTTCACCAAATGGCAGGAAGCCTTCTCAGGGAAGCACCCAGGCACCCAGCTGTGTTAAGGGCCCATCCATCAGATGAAGTCAGATAGGAGCTTGACAGAACCAATTTCCAAGGATAGAGTGGAGATCCCATGGTGCCGACTATCAGCAGGAATTGTCACGTGAGCTCTGAGCTGGGGAGTTCAAAGGACCAGCAATCTCTCCATCTGGCAACTTTAAACTCCTGCGGAACTGTCGTTAATAAAATAATCCATAAACTGCTATATTTGTCATATTTCCTGTGTTGCAAAGCTGTCAGGCCCTTCAAACTCGCAGAGTGTGTTGGACCTTGCCCTGCACTGGTACTGAGAAGATCCCAGAACATTCTGAGTTATGGACTGCCAGTTAGGCAGGTCCAAAGTACCCTGGTGATACGACAGGGGTCCTACCCCTCGTGTTTGGTATCAATGTGCTGGATAAATCTGGACTGACCTGAAAATGTTATTAAATCTTACCTGACCCATATGGTTCTGTAAAATAAAGCCCATATATGGTTATATATGATTTTCGGTTCCCAGGAGAAGGGGGAAGGCCCCTATCAGATTGTAAGGGTGTGTGTGGTTCCCCCCACTCCCTCAGACTGTGTCAGGAGTATAAAAATGGCAGAGGACCCAATATCTGTGTCCTCCACTTTTAATCATCCCCATTATATCCTTGCCAGTTCGAGGACTTGCTGGCATCCGGCTTGTTTGGACTTTGATGCTGAGTTGCCTGACTCTGAAACCAAGAACTTAGCATTTCTTTTCCAAAAGGACACTTTCACCTGAGCTTAAAGGGGAACTGAAGAGAGAGCTATATGGAGGCTGTCATGTTTATTTCCTTTTAATCAATACCAGTTGCCTGGCAGCCCTGCTGGTCTATTTCTCTGCAGTAGTATCTGAATAAAACCAGAAACAAGCATGCAGCTAGTCTTGTCAGATCTGACTTTAAAGTCTGAACCACTGAAACACCTGTTCTGCTGAATGCTTGTTCAGGGGCTATGATTAATAGTATTAGAGGCAGAGGATTAGCAGGGCTGCCAGGCAACGGGTATTGCTTAAAAGGAAATAAACATGACAGCCTCTATATACCTCTCTCTTCAGTTCCCCTTTAAGTATCCGTTTATTTATTCCCTTATTTTTATTTTCATACTGTCTTACTATTGTCTCTATAATTATTGATTTTAATAATTTTTTGTATATATTATTTATATTGCATTTATAATAAAAGACTTCTCAAAGTCATTTATCTTTCAGCTACTCCTACTATTCAGCCATACACACAGAAATAATCCTAGCCTTCTGAAAATTTGCTACCGAGAATTGTTATTAGTCAGAACAGGGTGTGTTTTAACTAGGGGTGGGACGGCGAATCCGGCGAATCCACGAATCCCTCGAATATTGAGAAATATTCGAGATTCGAGGATTCGAATCCCGACGCCATTTCCCCCTTAACGAATCCGCCGAATCCCGCTTCCTCCCTCCCTCCCTGCATACCAGCAGCATTGACTGGAGGAGACCCGGATCTAGAAAATCGGCGGCGGCAGGCTGTCACGGTTACTATTAGTGGCGGTATCCTCCAGTTCTTCTGCAGCAGTGAGCGGCTTCATGACGTCACCCAGCAGCGCCCCCTGCGTCCTCTCCATGGATACAGCGCCTGACTCTGCGTGTAACCATGGAGAGGACGCAGGGGGCGCTGATGAGTGACGTCATGGAGCCGCTCGCTGCTGCAGAAGAAGAACTGGAGGATACCGCCACTAATAGTAAGCATGACAGCCTGCCGCCGTCGCTCTTCTAGATGCGGGTCTCCTCCGCCGCTGCTGCTGGTATGCAGGGAGGGAGGGTCTCCTCCTCCATAAAACTCCTTCTTCTGCCCCCAGAGTCCCCCACAGCCTTGACACATTCCCCCACATTAGAACTTTCTCCATTTCTGCCCCCTCCACCGGGAGCCCTGCCTACTCGCACACTTGGGATGGACCGGGACTTACAGGACAGTATGAAAACAGATAAATAAACCCGGTATGTATTTACTATTTAGAGAATTTAGCCTAAATGCCCCCTCACCTGTGTGTAATCTAATTGCCCCTCACCTGTGTATAATCTAATTGCCCCTCACCTGTGTTATCTAATTGCCCCTCACCTGTGTAATCTAATTGGCCCTTACCTGTGTGTAATCTAATTGCCCCTTACCTGTGTGTAATCTAATTGCCCCTCACCTGTGTGTAATCTAATTGCCCCTCACCTGTGTGTAATCTAATTGGCCCTCACCTGTGTGTAATCTAATTGGCCCTCACCTGTGTGTAATCTAATTGGCCCTCACCTGTGTGTAATCTAATTGCCCCCTCACCTGTGTCTAATCGCAAGTTGTAATTTGATGGCTAGCTATACTCAAGGCACCTATACCTAACTAGCTACACTGAGGGCCCCTATACCTAACTAGCTACACTGAATGCCCCTATACCTAACTAGCTACACTGAATGCCCCTATACCTAACTAGCTATACTGAGGGTCCCTATACCTAACTAGCTACACTAAATGCCCCTATACCTAACTAGCTATACTGAGAGCCCCTATACCTAACTAACTTTAAAGAAGGCCCCTATACCTTGCTAGCTATACTAAAGGCCCCTATGCTTTGCTAGCTTTATTAAAGGCATCTATACCTAACTAGCCATACTGAAGGCACCTATACCTAACTAGCTATACTGAAGGCACCTATGTCTAACTAGCTATACTGAAGGCACCTATACCTAACTAGCTATACTGAAGGCACCTATACCTAACTAGCTATACTGAAGGCACCTATGCCTAGCTAGCTATACTGAAGACACCTATACCCAGCTAGCTATACTGAAGGCACCTATGCCTAACTAGCTATAATGAAGGCACCTATACCTAACTAGCTATACTGAAGGCACCTATACCTAACTAGCTATACTGAAGGCACCTATACCTAACTAGCTATACTGAAGGCACCTATGCCTAGCTAGCTATACTGAAGGCACCTATGCCTAGCTAGCTATACTGAAGGCACCTTTACCTAGCTACCTATAGTGTGAGCACCTAGCCTGCCTCGCTATACTGTGGGCAACTATTCCACGGATCGCAGGATTCGTTAGATTCGGGATTCGAAAGGTTTGAGATATTCGAGAACCTTTTTAGATTCGGATTCGTAATCGGATTCGAAGAAATTGTGGATTCGTCCCATCCCTAGTTTTAACTATTTTATTTGCAGGTATTAGTATCAGGCAGATTGGGCTTCTCTTCCCATTAGAAAGAGATGGTGACAGTCTAGTATTTTGTTTTTAACCACTTGAGGACCACAGTCTTTCTACCCCTTAAAGAGAATCTGTATTGTTAAAATCGCACAAAAGTAAACATACCAGTGTGTTAGGGGACATCTCCTATTACCCTCTGTCACAATTTCACCGCTCCCCGCCGCATTAAAAGTAGTCAAAAACAGTTTTAAAAAGTTTGTTTATAAACAAACAAAATGGCCACCAAAACAGGAAGTAGGTTGATGTACAGCACGTCCACACATAGAAAATACAACCATACACAAGCAGGCTGTATACAGCCTTCCTTCTGAATCTCAAGAGATCACTTGTGTGTGTTTACCTTCTGTCCCCAGCTTCTCTCATGCACTGAACATTACAGGCTTCCTGCAGACAGCTCTGTCTATGTCGTTAATTCCTCAGTATGTGACAGACCAGCTCCTTTCACAGCCTCCAGAGGAGGATTTTTATCCAGCTCTCTTCTATCACTGATAAGATAGCAGAGAAGCTGCTAGCTTATGTAAATAAAACACACACGGGAGTGTGCATAGAGGAACAGTTCAACACTGAAGAACTTGGCAGCCTTCCAGACACAGGCCGACAAGTCTGACAGGGGAAAGATACATTGATTTATTACAGAGATGGTTATAGTAGAAAGAGCTACAGTAAGCCAGAACACATTAGAATAGGTTTAGGAACTTGTAGGATGGTAGAAAAAACGTAGTAATTTTTGTTACAGAGTCACTTTAAGGACCAGAGCCTTTTTTTCCATTCAGACCACTGCAGTTTTCAGGGTTTATTGCTCGGTCATACAACCTACCATATAAATGAATTTTCCCTCCTTTTCTTGTCACTAATACAACTTTCTTTTGGTGCTATTTGATTGCTGCTGTGGTTTTTAGTTTTTATTATATTCATCAAAAAAGACATGAATTTTGTCAAAAAAATGATATTTTTTAACTTTCTGTGCTGACATTTTTCAAATAAAGTGAAATTTCTATATACATTTTTGTCCATATTTATTCTGCTACATGTCTTTGATAAAAAAAAATCCAATAAGTGTATATTTATTGGTTTGGGTAAAAATTATAACGTTTACAAACTATGGTGCCAAAAGTGAATTTTCCCATTTTGAAACATCTTTGACTTTTCTGCGCACCTGTCAGGTTTCATGAGGTGCTAAAATTCCAGGATAGTATAAATACCCCCCAAATGACCCTATTTTGGAAAGAAGACATCCTAAAGTATTCACTGAGAGGCATGGTGAGTTCATAGAAGAATTTATTTTTTGTCACAAGTTAGCGGAAAATGACACTTTGAAACAAAAATAAAACCAAAGAAAAAAGGTTCCGTTTCTGCTAACTTGTGACAAAAAAAAAAGAAATATGCCATGGACTCACCATGTCCCTCTCTGAATACCTTGGGGTGTCTACTTTCCAAAATGGGGTCATTTGTGGGGTGTGTTTACTGTCCTGGCATTTTGAGGTTGCTAAATTGTAAGCACCCCTGTAAAGCCTAAAGGTGCTCATAGGACGTTGGGCTCCTTAGCGCATCTAGGCTGCAAAAAGGGGTCACACATGTGGTATTGCTGTACTCAGCAGAAGTAGTATAATGTGTTTTGGAATGTATTTTTACACATACTCATGCTGGGTGGGAGAAATATCTCTGTAAATGAGATGTTTCTGATTTTTTTGGGTGTCTTCTTTCTAAAATGGGGCCATTTGTGTGGTTCCTGTACTGCCCTGGCATTTTAGGGGCCCTAAACTGTGAGGAGTAGTCTAGAAACCAAATGCCTCAAAGTGACCTGTGAATAGGACGTTGGGCCCCTTAGCGCACCTAGGCTGCAAAAAAGTGTTACACATGTGGTATCGCCGTACTCAGGAGAAGTAGTATAATGTGTTTTGGGGTGTATTTTTACACATACCCATGCTGGGTAGGAGAAATATTTCTGTAAATGGACAATTGTGTGTAAAAAAATTTAAAAATTGTCATTTACAGAGATATTTCTCCCACCCAGCAAGGGTATGTGTAAAAATACACTCCAAAACACATTATACTACTTCTCCTGAGTACGGCAATACTACATGTGTGGCACTTTTTTGCAGCTTAGGTGCGCTTTGATTTTGAGGCATTTGGTTTCTAGACTACTAACGGTTTAGGGCCCCTAAAATACTAGGGCAGTATAGGAACCCCACAAGTAAACCCATTTTAGAAAGAAGACACCCCAAGGTTTTCTGTTAGGAGTATGGTGAGTTCATAGAAGATTTTATTTTTTGTCACAAGTTAGCGGAAATTGATTTTTACTGTTTTTTTTTCTTACAAAGTGTCATTTTACACTAACTTGTGACAAAAAATAAAATCTTCTATGAACTCATCATACACCTAACGGAATACCTTGGGGTGTCTTCTTTCTAAAGTGGGGCAGATTAGGGCCTGATCTGATGGATAGGAGTGCTAGGGGGGTGACAGGAGGTGATTGATGGGTGTCTCAAAGTGTGATTAGAGGGGGGAATATGCAGTGGCTTGCAAAAGTATTCGGCCCCCTTGAAGTTTTCCACATTTTGTCACATTACTGCCACAAACATGAATCAATTTTATTGGAATTCCACATGAAAGACCAATACAAAGTGGTGCACACGGGAGAAGTGGAACGAAAATCATACATGATTCCAAACATTTTTTACAAATCAATAACTGCAAAGTGGGTTGTGCATAATTATTCAGCCCCCTTTGGTCTGAGTGCAGTCAGTTGCCCATAGACATTGCCTGATGAGTGCTAATGACTAAATAGAGTGCACCTGTGTGTAATCTAATGTCAGTACAAATACAGCTGCTCTGTGACGGCCTCAGAGGTTGTTTAAGAGAATCTTGGGAGCAACAACACCATGAAGTCCAAAGAACACACCAGACAGGTCAGGGATAAAGTTATTGAGACATTTAAAGCAGGCTTAGGCTACAAAAATATTTCCAAAAGCCTTGAACATCCCACAAAGCACTGTTCAAGCGATCATTCAGAAATGGAAGGAGTATGGCACAACTGCAAACCTACCAAGACAAGGCCGTCCACCTAAACTCACAGGCCGAACAAGGAGAGCGCTGATCAGAAGTGCAGTCAAGAGGCCCATGGCGACTCTGGACGAGCTGCAGAGATCTACAGCTCAGGTGGGGGAATCTGTCCATAGGACAACTATTAGTCATGAACTGCACAAAGTTGGCTCTATTGGAAGAGTGACAAGAAGAAAGCCATTGTTAACAGAAAAGCATAAGAAGTCCCGTTTGCAGTTAGCCACAAGCCATGTGGGGGACACAGCAACCATGTGGAAGAAGGTGCTCTGGTCAGATGAGACCAAAATGTGTGGCAGAAAACTAACACTGCACATCACTCAGAACACACCATCCCCACTGTCAAATATGGTGGTGGCAGCATCATGCTCGGGGGGTGCATCTCTTTTGCAGGGACAGGGAAGCTGGTCAAAGTTGATAGGAAGATGGATGGAGCCAAATACAGGGCAATCTTGGAAGAAAACCTCTTGGAGTCTGCAAAAGACTTGAGACTGGGGCGGAGGTTCACCTTCCAGCAGGACAACAACCCTAAAAATAAAGCCAGGACAACAATGGAATGGTTTAACCACTTAAGGACCAGGGGTGTTTTGCCTGATCTGTGCTGCGTGGACTCTCCAGCCTGCAGCACAGATCAGGAAATAGCCAGGGCGAGCAGACTTACCCCCTTTTTTCCCCACTAGGGGGATGTCCTGCTGGGGGGGTCTGATCGGCGCCGGCTTGCTGCACTTTGCGGGGGGGCTCTTCAAAGCTCCCTCCGCAGCGTTTTCGGTGCTCCCTTCCTCTCCGTCCCTCCCTCTCCCTCCATGGGCTGCGCAGGACGGATATCCATCCTGCGCATTGTAGGATAGGCTTCAGCCTATCATATGCCGACGATCCCCGGCCTCTGCCTTACAGCGCTGCTGCGCAGCAGCGCCGTATGATGTAAACAGCGGGGATTTCTTCCCCGCGTGTTTACATTTTGCCGGCGAGCTGCGATCGGTGGCTCTCTGGCTGTTCATGGAGACACCCTCCGTGAACTGACATGGAAAGGGCGGCTGTTTCCATGGAAAACCACTTAAGACCTGCCGACGCCTATCAGTGTTAGGCGGTCGTTACGTTGATTTTATCCGTGTGTTAGAATGGCCCAGTCAAAGTCCAGATCTAAATCCAATCGAGAATCTGTGGCAAGATCTGAAAACTGCTGTTCACAAACGCTGTCCATCTAATCTGACTGAGCTGGAGCTGTTTTGCAAAGAAGAATGGGCAAAGATTTCAGTCTCTAGATGTGCAAAGCTGGTAGAGACATACCCTAAAAGACTAGCAGCTGTATTTGCATCAAGAGGTGGTTCTACAAAGTATTGACTCAGGGGGGCGAATAATTATGCACAACCCACTTTGCAGTTATTGATTTGTAAAAAGTGTTTGAAATAATGTATGATTTTCGTTCCACTTCTCACGTGTACACCACTTTGTATTGGTCTTTCACGTGGAATTACAATAAAATTGATTTATGTTTGTGGCAGTAATGTGACAAAATGTGTAAAACTTCAAGGGGGCCAAAAACTTTTGCAAGCCACTATATGCAAGCAATGCACTGGCGAGTTGATCAGAGGGGCTCTGGGGGGCTATCTGAGGGTGTGGGCGGGTGATTGGTTGCCCGCAAGGGGTAGATTAGGGTCTGATCTGATGGTTAGCAGTGACAGGTGGTGACAGGAGGTGACGGGGTGATTGATAGGTGATCAGTAGATGATTACATGGGAGAATATATGCAAGCAATGCACTAGAGAGTTGATCAGAGGGGCTCTGGGGGGCTATCTGAGGGTGTGGATGGGTGATTGGGTGCCTGCAAGGGGCAGATTGGGGTCTAATCTGATGGGTAGCAGTGACAGGTGGTGACAGGGGGTGATAAGTGGGTGATCAGGGGGAGGAACAGATGTAAACAATGCACTTTGGTGGTGATCTGACGGTGGGCCTGCAGGCGATCTGATGGTGTGGGGGTGATCAGATGCCCGCAAGAGACAGGTTAGGGTCTGATCGGATGGGTGGCAGTAAAAGGTGGTGACAGGATGATTGATAGGTGATTGACAGGTGATTGACAGGGGAGAATAGATGTATGCAGTACACAGGGGGGGGGGGGGTCTGGGGTGGATCTGAGGGTAGGGGGGTGATCAGGAGCACCCAGAGGGCAGTTAGGGACCTAATCTATAAAATAGCGCTGACAGATATTGACAGGGAGTGATTGATGGGTAATTAGGGGGTGATTAGAGGGAAGAACAGATGCAAACAATGCACTTTGGTGGTGATATGAGGGTGGGTCTGCGGGCGATCTGAGGGTGTGGGCGGGTGTTTGGGTGCCCGCAGGAGGCAGTTTAGGGTCTGATCTGATGGGTGGCAGTGACAGGTGGTGACAGGGGGTGATTGATGGGTGATTGACAGGTGATTGACAGGTGACCATTGGGTGATTATAGGGGAGGATAGATGTATACAGTACATGGGGGGGTTAGGGGGGGGGTCTGGGGAGGATCTAAGCGGTGGGCGGGGGTGATCAGGAGCCCCCAGGGGGCAGATAAGGACCTAATTAAAAAAATAGCATTGACAGATAGTGACAGGGAGTGATTGATGGGTGATTAAGGGGGTGATTGGGTGCAAACAGGGGTCTGGGGGTGTTCAGGGGGGTCTGAGGGGTGCTGTGGGCGATCGGGGGGCATGGGGGGCAGATCAGTGTGTTTGGGTGCAGACATGGAGGGCTGCAGCCTGCCCTGGAGGTCCCTCGATCACTGGGACCACCAGGGCAGGAGGCAGCCTGTATAATACACTTTGCATACATTCCAAAGTGTATTATACACTTTGCATGCGGCGATCGAGGGGTTAAAATTCCACAGGCGCTTACGAACGGCCGACGGGATGATGTCACGGGTGGGCGGAGCCTGTTGCCAGGGGCATCGCGCGTCACCAGTGCCCCGACACGCCCAAAGGAGCAGCCGCCGAATGGCGTATTGCGGTCCTTTCGGCGTCCACTTTGCCACTGCCCATCGGCTGTGGGCGGTCGGCAAGTGGTTAATAGATCACACGCCTCCCTCTGGTCTGTCTGCTGCCAAAATTCCAGTGGTTTCTGATGACCGATTGCAACCACAGATTGCATGGTCTATGTGCTGAAACCGATTGGAAGGCATTGTGCGGGCCGGCCACTAGGGGGCATGTGAAAGTGGGTGTACAGTGTACAGGGTGCTGCTGTACATGGAGGAGGAGTGTTGCTGTACATGAAAGAGGGGTGGTGTTGTACATGGAAGAGCGATGCTGCTGTACATGGAGGAGGGGTGTTGCTGTACATGGAAGATGGGTGCTGCTTTACATGGAGTAGGGGTGCTGCTGTACAGGGAAGAGGGGTGCTGCTGTACATGGAGGAGGGGTGCTGCTGTACATGGAAGAGGGGTGCTGCTGTACAAGGAAGAGAGGTGTTGTTGTACATGGAAGAGGGGTGCTGCTGTACATGGAAGAGGGATGCTGCTGTACATGGGAGAGGGATGCTGCTGTACAAGAGGGGTGCTGCTGTACATGGAGGAGGGATGCTGCTGTACATGGAAGAGGAGTGCTTCTGTACATGGAAGAGGGGTGCTGCTGTACATGGAAGAGGGGTGCTGCTGTACATGGAAGAGGGGTGCTGCTGTACATGGAGGAGGAGTGCTGCTGTACATGGAAGAGGGGTGCTGCTGTACATGGAAGAGGGGTGCTGCTGTACATGGAAGAGGGATGCTGCTGTACAAGAGGGATGCTGCTGTACAAGAAGGGTGCTGCTGTACATGGAAGAGGGGTGTTGCTGTACATGGGAGAGGGGTGCTGCTGTACATGGAAGAGGAGTGCTGCTGTAAATGGAAGAGGGATGCTGCTGTACAAGAGGTGTGCTGCTGTACATGGAGGAGGGGTGCTGCTGTACATGGAGGAGGGGTGCTGCTGTACAAGGAAGAGGGGTGCTGCTGTACATGGAAGAGGGATGCTGCTGTATATGGAAGAGGAGTGTGCAGTATATGGAAGAGGGGTGTGCTGTATATGGAAGAGGGCTGCTGCTGTACATGGAAGAGGGGTACTGCTGTGCATGAGAGAGAGGTGCTGCTGTACATGGAAGAGGAGTGCTCCTGTACATAGGAGAGGGGTGCTGCTGTACATGGAGGAGGGGTGCTTCTGTATATGGAAGAGGAGTGTGCAGTATATGGAAGAGGGGTGTGCTGTACATGGAAGAGGGCTGCTGCTGTACATGGAAGAGGGGTGCTGCTGTGCATGAGAGAGGGGTGCTGCTGTACACGGAGGAGGAGTGCTGCTGTACATGGAAGAGGGGGGTTGCTGTACATGGAAGAGGGGTGCTGCTGTACATGGAGGAGGGGTGCTGCTGTACATGGAGGAGGGGTGCGGCTGTACATGGAAGAGGGGTGCTGCTGTACATGGAAGAGGGGTGCTGCTGTACATGGAAGAGGGGTGCTGCTGTACATGGAAGTGGGGACCTGCTGTACATGGAAGAGGGATGTTGCTGTACACGGAAGAGGAGTGCTGCTGTACATGGAAGAGAGGTGCTGCTGTACATGGAAGAGAGGTGCTGCTGTACATGGAGGAGGGGTGCTGCTGTACATGGAAGGAAGATGCTGCTGTACATGAAAGAGGGGTGTTCTTTAGCTATATGATGTGTGAGTTTGTGTGGATCAGGGATGCTCGGATACCCCTTTTTATTATTCAAGTTAGGTCGAATTCGAATAGTAAATTATTCGAGTTAGGTCGAATATTCGAGTCGCATATTTTTTACTATTCGATTCGACCTCGGTATTCGAGCTCACTAGTCGAGTCGGTATTCGAGCTCATTATTCGAGCTGACTATTCGAATTGGCCCTAAATAGCTTCCAACACTTGTTTTAGGGGTGAATGATGCAAGAAACATCCTTTTTTCCAAGTAACAACAGCAAGTGATTATGTGTGGATGTCCCTTTAAAAAAAAAAATTGAATGAGAAGGTGTGTCCAAAGTTCTGTTCAGTACTGTTTCTTCTTCTTCTTCTTCTTCTTCTTCTTCTTCTTCTTCTTCTTCTTCTTCTTCTTCTTCTTCTTCTTCTTCTTCTTCTTCTTCTTCTTCTTCTTCTTCTTCTTCTTCTTCTTCTTCTTCTTCTCATATATTCTTTTATTTTTCTTCCTCTTCTTCTTCTTCTTCTTCTTCTTCTTCTTCTTCTTCTTCTTCTTCTTCTTCTCATATATTCTTTTATTTTTCTTCCTCTTATTATTATTATTCTTAGGATTTAGATGACTGTGGCGCTTTATAGCATTAATGGTATAGGCTGCAGGAAGAAATATGGGGTTTGCTCAAAACCTCATCGATTTAAGGACATAAGTAGTAATTACCTCGCTGCGCCTCAATGACAATACATTGGATGCTTCAATAAAAATTTATTATAAAATGAATTAATCAGATTATAGTCAATTATATGGAATTGTCTCCCAAGCTATTACTGAGATCAGCTGACCTCACCACACTGCATACCTTCATGCACACTGATCCATTCACAACTCGGATTGGTTCTATCCCTCCCACAAATAGCCAGCTATTGCCGCCCGTGATCGTGCAGGGAGATTCCACCCCAATTGCGTCTGGCAACAGACTACAAGCTTGTCCTTTGAGTGTGGCAGCGTGGTTAACGCCACTAAAAATTGGTGCACACAAAATGGTTAAAACATAGAAAAAAAAAATATAAAAATATAAAAAAATATATAAAATATAAAATTGTAAATGTAAAAGGTTTCGTTGGTCTCTTATCTTATGTTGCAATTCATAACATTCATAGCATTCTTATGCTCCGCATACAGCATATTAAAGCATATTTTGGATATCTCAGATTGTCAGACAGTTATTTTATATTTTTTTTTATATTTTTATATTTTTTTTTCTATGTTTTAACCATTTTGTGTGCAGGAGGATGAGTGTGTGGCAGCAGGCAGTCAATGAGGCAGGCAGTGAGACATAATAGCCCTGGTACCTAGCGGTGATACCAGGGCTGTAAATAAACACAACAGGAGGTCCCAGACAGTGGTCATGCAGCCCACATCGTGTCCAATACACAACTGGGACAACACAATTTTCAACCCGGGCACCTCAGAAAAATTAAACCTTTTTTTTTGTAATTTTTATTTTATTTTTTACAGCAAATTAAACATATAGCTATTGTTGGACGTAATAGCGGGTGGCAGAGTGGCAGCAGATGGTAATTCTGTGTACCCTGGCAGTGGGAAACACAGACAGACAGCAGCATTAGGAGGAATGGAGGAGTAGTGTGAGTGTGGCAGCAGGCAGGCAGTGTGACATAATATATATGTGTTAAAAACGGCGCTGCTAGTATCTGACAATACAGTCCAATTCCCTTCTGAGAGGTGCCTTAGCTGAAAAAGATGAAGTTCTGTTGTTGTGTGTCTGCGCCTCTAAACGGGTATAGCCAAACCCTTCTTCAAACAGATTTCAAATAGTAGTCAGCGCTCCACTTCAAAATATCACAAGTCAAGATGTCCCCTATGGGACCGCACTCACCCGTCCAAATTGACCACTGTGAGACTGGTCAAAGTAGGCTCTGATGTAGTCCTTAACGATCTGCTGCCAGATGTCCAATGTGTTGTGCTCCAGATAGAGGATCTCGTCTCACCTATGGTCCTTTGCAGGCTGTGATTCCTCAGTGTGCCTCATGAATAAAAAGAGTCCATAGCGTAACTCCGTAAAAAGTAACAGATTTATTGAATAAAAACTACTCACAAGCATGCAAGATAGTCTGGCGTTTAGAGTGTTTAACGGGCTCTCCCCCGTGCCTCCCGGGTAGGCTTGAAGATTGCACCGTTCCTCCGCCGCCTAGTTCCCCGCTTCTTGCGTCCTTGCGTGCTTCCTGGTTGTCCTCCGGCTCCACCCTACGCGTTTCGTCACCTCGCGTGACTCATCAGGGGCGTGGCTAGCCATTGGACACCAGGATTACTTAAAGCAGTGCGTAATGTGTAGGCTACGTCGCATACACCCCTCTGAGGGAAACGTACGTACGCTATACCGTGTCAGCCCTGCCAAGGGTGGATTTGCGTGGATGTCATAATGCGAGCGGTGAGATCCCGCCTCGCTAATGTCACTCCGCTGCGTGCGGCGATTGCGTTCCACCCTGGCTCCTGAATTGTGGGTTGAGAGCCCGTTTTCCATAAAACCTTCATAAAGCATTTACATTCATGTAAAATATATATGTAAAAAATATATAAAAAAAATAAAAAATTATATAAAAATAATAACACACATGGGGCTCGATTCACAAAGCGGTGATAACTCAGTTATCACGCCTAAAAGACTTTAGGCGTGATAACCTTTGCACCACTGAGTTATCACCGATTTTTGCTCTAACTCGCGCGAAGTTTCCGCGCGTACGCAAAACTTTGCGCGCGGAAAATTCGCGCGAGTTGCTTCTTATCATGCCTAAAGTGAGTTTAGGCGTGATAAGGGGCTTTTCACTGGCGTGCAAACACTTTGCACCGCTTTGTGAATCAAGCCCATAAGATCTATTGGTGACAATTCGGCCAAGCATATTACAGAGTCACTGTGAATTCATATGTTAATTGTCCCGTGCATTGTGCCATCTTGTGGTTACAATATATATTGCACATTCATTACTAAAAATAGTTTCAAATGGCAGATGTCTTAAGTTGGAGAAGAAGATCACCCAAGTGGGTTTTTTATTGGATATACAATGGGCCAGTAGGTTCTATTAAAGGAGAAGCACCATCATGAAAAAAGACCTAAATAAACCACATCACTTCCCCTAACTATTTGCTAAAAAGCAGTTGAGATCTAATTCTATGTTATGTCCATTTGGTTTGAGGGTTCCCATATTGTATATCCATTTCGTTTCACGTTTTGAAATGTCCCTTGTTTTATTGCATCCCCTCCATGAATAATTTGCCTTTTCAAGTCCGCAGAATTTTAGGGACCTGGGATCAGAGCTATGATGTGTTCTATAGTGGTCCGAAACACTATGGCCTGTGAATTCCCTTCTTATATTCCCTATATGCTCTCCAACTCTTGTTTTGAGCTGTCTGGTTGTTCTTCCAATATATTGTATATTACAGGGACACCACACCATGTACACGACTCCCTTTGAATTACAAGTGATATTCTGTTTTATTTTATATGTAGTACCTCTTGATTTTGAGACCACTTCCTTGTTTTTTATTGGAGTTGCTTCCCTACAGCCCACACAGTCCCTACATGGGAAGAAACCATCTTTCTGCCAAAAGGGGGTTACCACCCTTGGTGGATTTACACAGCTTGGGGCCACATAGCTTTTCAGATTTTTTGCCCTTCTGTAGATGAATCGTGGGTCCTTTGGCAAGATTCTTTTGAGTGTTATATCCTCTTTTAATATAGGCCAATGTTTTTTGATTATATGTTCTACCTGCCTGTACTGGATGGAATAATCAGTAATAAATGGTACACATTCCTTTGGCTTGGATTCCCTTGCAATCTTTGGACCTTGTTCTAATAGCTTCCTTCTCTCTATTCTTCCTATTTCCATAATCTCCCTCTGTATATCTGTATCTTCATAGCCTTTCTCGATAAATCTATCGGCTACTGTCTGCGCTTGAGTTATATAGTCATTCAGATTGCTGCAATTCCTCCGCAGTCTCATGAATTGGCCTCTAGGTATGGCTTTCTTCCACTTAGGGTGATGACAGCTGTGGGTCGAGAGGTATCCATTTCTATCTGTTGGTTTGAAGTAGGTAGTCATAACTAATGAGGTTCCCCTCTTTTCAATAGTAAGATCCAGATAGTGTATTGCCACTTCACTGGCCTCCATTGTAAGTTCAATGTTCATAGTGTTCTTATTCAAGTTCCCAAAGCAGTCTGGTAGGTCTTCCTTCCTTCCTCCCCATAGCATAAATAAGTCATCTATAAATCTTTGCCAAGCTTTAATTCTAGTGTCCCTCTCCTCGCCCAGCACTGATTCTTCCCATCTTCCCATAAATAAATTGGCCAGAGAGGGGGCAAATCCCGCCCCCATTGCACAGCCCTTCACCTGCAGGTAGTAGTCCCCTTGATGCCAGAAGTAGTTTTTCGTTAATGCAAAGTTCAGTAATTTCATTATGAAGTTTCTCTGCTTAGCCTTCATATCCAGGTCTTTGGCTAGGTAATGGTGTACTGCTTCCATCCCTTGCTGGTATGGTATGTTCGAGTACAGTGCTGTGACGTCTGCTGTCACAAGAATATCGTTTTCTCCTACTTCTAAAGTCATTGTATATCCAATAAAAAACCCACTTGGGTGATCTTCTTCTCCAACTTAAGACATCTGCCATTTGAAACTATTTTTAGTAATGATTGTGCAATATATATTGTAACCACAAGATGGCACAATGCACGGGACAATTAACATATGAATTAACATATGAATTCATAGTGACTCTGTAATATGCTTGGCCGAATTGTAGATCTTATGTGTGTTATTATTTTTATATAATTTTATATATTTTGTATATTTTTTACATATATATTTTACATGAATGTAAATGCTTTATGAAGGTTTTATGGAAAACGGGCTCTCAACCCACAATTCAGGAGCCAGGGTGGAACGCAATCGCCGCACGCAGCGGAGTGACATCAGCGAGGTGGGATCTCACCGCTCTCATTATGACATCCACGCAAATCCACCCTTGGCAGGGCTGACACGGTATAGCGTACGTACGTTTCCCTCAGAGGGGTGTATGCGACGTAGCCTACACATTACGCACTGCTTTAAGTAATCCTGGTGTCCAATGGCTAGCCACGCCCCTGATGAGTCACGCGTGGTGACGAAACGCGTAGGGTGGAGCCGGAGGACAACCAGAAGGCACGCAAGAAGCGGGGAACTAGGCGGCGAAGGAACGGTGCAATCTTCAAGCCTACCCGGGAGGCACGGGGGAGAGCCCGTTAAACACTCTAAACGCCAGACTATCTTGCATGCTTGTGAGTAGTTTTTATTCAATAAATCTGTTACTTTTTACGGAGTTACGCTATGGACTCTTTTTATTCATGAGGCACACTGAGGAATCACAGCCTGCAAAGGACCATAGGTGAGACGAGATCCTCTATCTGGAGCACAACACATTGGACATCTGGCAGCAGATCGTTAAGGACTACATCAGAGCCTACTTTGACCAGTCTCACAGTGGTCAATTTGGACGGGTGAGTGCGGTCCCATAGGGGACATCTTGACTTGTGATATTTTGAAGTGGAGCGCTGACTACTATTTGAAATCAGCGTGACATAATAGCCCTGGTACCTAGCGGTGATACCAGGGCTGTAAATAAAACAACAGGAGGTCCCAGACAGCGGCCATGCAGCCCACATCGTGTCCATTACACAACTGGGACAACACAGTTTTCAACCCGGGCACCTCAGAAAAATTAAACCTTTTTTTTTTATTTATTTATTTATTTATTTTTACAGCAAATTAAACATATAGCTATTGTTGGACGTAATAGCTGGTGGCAGAGTGGCAGCAGATGGTAATTCTGTGTACCCTGGTAGTGGGAAACACAGAAAGACAGCAGAAGGGCAGTACACAGCAGCCCACTGTAGGTGTAAAATGTGTGGCTACAGGCGACATAATAGTCAAACTGAACCAGGCTGGCTTAGTGAGCAGGAGCCAGGAGGTGGTAAAGGGTGGTAAGGCATATGAACGATGGTTCCGGCAGCCACTTCATGTCCCCCTTTCGCCGACAACAGGGGCCAGGAACTCGCCTTCCACCCACGCCTGGTTCATCTTGAGAAACGTCAGTCTGTCCACAGACTTGTGAGACAGACGTGAGCGTTTCTCGGTGACCACGCCACCAGCTGCACTGAAGCAGCGCTCGGACAGCACTCTGGAAGGGGGACAGGACAGCACTTCCAGGGCGTACTGCGCCAGCTCGCTCCAGATCTCCAGGCGCTTGACCCAATACTCCATGGGATCAACAGGGGCATCGCTGTCAAGCCCGCTGTAGGACCCCATGTAGTCAGCCACCATGCGGGTCAGGTGCTGGCTGTGACCGGAGGAGGATGCACCTCCTCTCTAGTCACTGCTGGAGCCTCTACAGTCCTGTAGAGCTTGTTGCTGAGAGACAGCAGGTCTGTGCTGCTGCCTCTGTGCTGGCTGGACAGTGGGGGTGGAAGGCTGGGGGAAGGCTTCCTCCAAGCGCTCAACAAGGGCCTGCTGCAAGCTCCTTATTTGTTGCGCTGGGTCTCCTCCTGCAGGAGGCATGAACTGGCTCAACTTCCCTTTGAGGCGCGGGTCCAACATCATGCTGACAGTACACACAAGACAGTCCGTGCACTGCTTCCTTAAGACAAGTTTATTATCCCATTGATTTTCATCAGCAGGTAGATTGACACATTGCAGTAACAGCTTAGGTTCATGTAGACATATTTTGGAACGTGCTGACCTGTGCCAAGGACGGGTGCTGGAGGGTGACCAGGGGGTGATACGACTGCTCGACAGCCGTTTCGCGCCGGTGTGGCGCTTGTTCACGTGCAGAAGTCCTGGGGCAAATGGCGTCGTGCACGGGCTTCCGTATGTTACTCGGAGGCCCCGCCCACCACGCGCGCCATTGGCCCGTAGATGCTGGATAGTGATTGTGTAAAATGCTAAGGGGGAGGAGACCGGCCTGTGACGCTACTTCACTCCAGTGGTTGCTATGTCATCAAAGCACACGTGTACCTAACAACGGATCGCCGTAATATGGCGAATAAGAACTGGTGCGCTTGTTCAAACATAAATCATGTGGGTGCTCATACTCAATCTCATAACATTATTCGTGCATGTCTTATACATTACAAAACTTCAAAAACCAATGTGTTCATTGTGCCTTTTGTGAAATCCGACATCCCACTGAGTCTCATTGTCTGTCTGTGCTGTGCCTCAATCTCCACCTGCTTTCTATATAAAAAAAAAACCTTTATTTAGATACTAATCTAAAAACACCCTAATATTAAAATCACTATGAGGTTGGGAGGGGGGATGTAGAGTAAAGGAGCGCGTGCCGCTGGACCAGTACCTTGTATGGTACACTATGTAGTCCCCACCCTTACCTCCTTTGCCACTGTTCCCACCCACATTGGGATGGGACATTCCCACTAGTACTCTCCCATTCATGGGGAACCAGTTTAGGGGGTGGGAAGGGGGGGGGGGAGAAAAAGAGGGGAGATGGGGAGAAAAAAGCCCCCACCTCCACTCACCCAAAGGGGCATGTACACTCCGTTGTTCAGTTTCACAAGGGGATCCTCAGGTTCTAACCAGAGGACAAGTTTCCAAGCACACGGGAGAGGAGAAAGGAAGAAAAGGGGATGGGAGGGCCCCGGGTGCACCTCCAGGAGCGAAAACTTGTCCAAATTGTGGGGGAGCAGTGTGTGACGAGGCAGTGCATATGCGGGGCAGTTCATGCCCGGGGGGGGGGAAAGGAACACTACTGGGGCACACAACTCACCCCCGTGCGGTGTTCACCCACCTCCCCCGGGGCAAAAAACGGGGGCATGGCCTCCCCCACTCTTGTGGCCTGCTAGGCCACATTGCCATCCACAATGCAATAGCACCTGCCTCACCCCAGTGCGTCCCCAAAGACGAGTGCTCCTGGATTATGGTGCATTTCCATCAAAACCCACCATTTCCCGGGAAGGGACAGAGAGGGGGGAGAGAGAAGAGGGAAGGCAGGGAGAGAGGGATAAGGAGGGAGAAGAGCCAACCTTGGCTCCTATTCTTGGAGGGACATGAAGATGGAGATTCCTCGATTCCCAATATCATAGTGTGTCTTAGACAAGCTGGTCCTAGAACCAGGGGGGGGGAGGGGAATGTGGGGGAGGGGAGGAGATTCTCCCCAGAGGGGATTGGATGAAGAAAAAAGGGGGGGCGAGCAGGTCAGGGTATAGGTGGGGAGGGGAACACGGGAAGGAGAAAAGGGGGGAGAGTTTCAGGTACCAGAGGGAGTAGGGGCACCTCAACCTTATGGATCGAGGAAACAGGATAGCTCAAGCCTATCATTGAGGCCCGCAGGCCCCATTGCCTCCGTGCGTAAAATTACACGGGACTCACGTCGGGTCAACTCCTGGTCTCTGTTGCCTCCTCTTCTGGAGTTCGCAACATGTAGGAGTCCTGCAAATTTCAAACATCTGGCTTTACCTCCATGGGATTCCCTAACGTGCTCAATGAGGCGTGGGCACCCCTTCCCCGACTTGATGGACTTGAAGTGCTCCCCCACCCTCTCTTTTAATGGCCTGGTTGTTTTACCTACATAAAAGAAAAGGCAAGGGCAAAAAATGACGTAGGAGACGAACTTGGTCTGGCAGGTGATAAAAGCTCTCACCTCCCACTGCGTTCCCCCCAATCTAAGGTTTGTGCCTTCCAGCATCTGTGGACAGTATTTGCATCTGCCACATCTGTGGTTACCTTTTGGACGTTCATTGGTCAACCAATTGGTTGGTGCAACGGAGCGGTACTCGCTCCGAGTCAGGATATCTCCTAGGGTCGGGGCCCTCCTATACACCACTCGTGGGGGATCGGGGAAGATCTTTTGCAGAGTAGGATCTCTGGTTATAAGTGACCAGTTTTTCTTAATGACCTGTGAAAGTTTCCTGGACATGGGGGTGTAATCAAACGTGCAGGTAATGGAGCCACCCTTATCCGGTTTTGGCTGTCTAGCCAGAAGGGTGGATCTCTCCTTTCCTCTAGCCCTCTCTTTCGCCAACTCCAGGGCAGCCTCATCATACTTCCTTGCCCGCAAGAGTGCAGTAAGCTCCCCCGCCTGTGCCTCAAATGTCTCCGGGTTGGTGTTGTTGCGTCTGAGACGCAAGTACTGGCCGTATGGCAGGGATGCCTTGACATGCTCGGGGTGGTAGCTACTTCTATGCAGTGGTGCTCAGCAGAGCTCGAATATTCGAGTAGCTCGAATATTCGAGCTCTTTCTCAGCTATGGGGTATTCGAGTACACTCGAATAGCCCATTCACTATTCGAGCTATTCGATCAAAACGGCGCTATTCGAGCTCGGTACCAAGCTCGAATAGCGTCATAGTCCAGATTGATGTCCTTAGAGCCAATCAGAGGGCTCCCAGGCCCTCTGACGGCAGCCAATCACAGAGGGGGACCCTGGCCAGCCCCTACCCTATAAATAGCGGCCGCCATGTTAGGTTTCTCCGTGCTTGCCTGAGACTTGTACAGAGAGAGAGTTGCTCCTTTGTGCTTTGGCTTAGCAAGAGCTCTATTGTGTTCATTTACCTAGCGTTTTTGCTCACATACACCTCCTATATACACCTATATTGTTGTTAGTTAGATAGACATTGTATTTTAGTTAGTAGCTTTTGTGTTACATAGACAGAGACACAGCTGCTGCAGGCTTACACAGCTTTAGGCCTCAGGGCCTGCCTGTGTGGGCAGCTGTTCTCTCCTGTCCTCTGTTAGTATATTTCTCTCATCTATACCAGTATTTCTGCTGCTGTCCTTTACTACTGATTGATTCTGTATTTAGTATTGTAGTTAGGCTAGGACACTCACTGTCACTGTTCATAGGCTAAGGCTAAGGCTACTAGCTCCTGCGTGTGTGCACTCACAGTCTTGTACACACACACTCTATTTCCTTCTGATTAGTGATTGATTATTGTAATTAGTTAGTTACTTACTGTTACTACTTGTTACTCTTACTGTACTAGGAGTCTAGGACACTCAGTCACTGTTCATCGGCTACTAGCTCCTGCGTGTGTGCACTCACTGTCTGAGTACACACTACACACACTCTATTTCCTTCTGATTACTGATTGATTATTGTAATTAGTTAGTTACTTACTGTTACTACTTGTTACTCTTACTGTACTAGTAGTCTAGGACACTCAGTCACTGTTCATCGGCTACTAGCTCCTGCGTGTGTGCACTCACTGTCTGAGTACACACTACACACACTCTATTTCCTTCTGATTACTGATTGATTATTGCAATTAGTTAGTTACTTACTGTTACTACTTGTTACTCTTACTGTACTAGGAGTCTAGGACACTCAGTCACTGTTCATCGGCTACTAGCTCCTGCGTGTGTGCACTCACTGTCTGAGTACACACTACACACACTCTATTTCCTTCTGATTACTGATTGATTATTGTAATTAGTTAGTTGTACTTACTGTTCTTACTTGTTACTCTTACTGTACTAGGAGTCTAGGACACTCAGTCACTGTTCATCGGCTACTAGCTCCTGTGTGTGTGCACTCACTGTCTGAGTACACACTACACACACTCTATTTCCTTCTGATTACTGATTGATTATTGTAATTAGTTAGTTGTACTTACTGTTCTTACTTGTTACTCTTACTGTACTAGTAGTCTAGGACACTCAGTCACTGTTCATCGGCTACTAGCTCCTGCGTGTGTGCACTCACTGTCTGAGTACACACTACACACACTCTATTTCCTTCTGATTACTGATTGATTATTGTAATTAGTTAGTTACTTACTGTTACTACTTGTTACTCTTACTGTACTAGGAGTCTAGTACACTCAGTCACTGTTCATCGGCTACTAGCTCCTGCGTGTGTGCACTCACTGTCTGTGTACACACTACACACACTCTATTTCCTTCTGATTACTGATTGATTATTGTAATTAGTTAGTTACTTACTGTTACTACTTGTTACTCTTACTGTACTAGGAGTCTAGTACACTCAGTCACTGTTCATAGGCTACTAGCTCCTGCGTGTGTGCACTCACTGTCTGTGTACACACACTACACACACTCTATTTCCTTCTGATAACTGATTGCTTATTGTAATTAGTTAGTTGTACTTCCTGACTGTTACTACTTACTTACTGTACTAGGGACACTCACTCAGTCACCTCACCCACCAACCCACTCCATTAAAGTACCCCACTTTTCACCCGCCCTTTTAAAAAACTTTTGTCTATACGCCCAAAACATCGAAGATGTCTGGAAGTGGCAGCCAGCGCGGTTTGGGCAAGGGGAAGGGCAGCAAGGGAATCAGGAGGAGAGGGAGCAGCATTGTGGCAGGCCGCGGCCACGCCACCATGCACAGTTCCGCAGCAGCAGCAGCAGCGTCAGTGGCTAACATTCCTCCCATAGCCACTGGCCGTGGACGCCTTGGGCACCGCCCAGCAGGAGCATCTGCAACTCACGCTGCAGAGACGCAGCAGCAGCGTGTAGCACCTGCTCCGATTTTCCTCCAGCCGGGTCGGAAACGTCCCATTGAGGAAAAGGATGCAGACACTGTGGTGCAACTGATGACGGAGGATGAGCAGCCCGCCATCAGCTCTGCATCCGAGGCCTCCACCCTCACCACCACCACCACCACCACCCCTGTTCGCAGCAGCCGCCCAGCAGGGCCTGGGGAGGAGGCCAGTTCACCGTCAGTCGCCGACCTGTCACTCAGCAGTCTTTTGACCCCAGGCACCATCAGGGTATTGTCTGCTGTTGTTGGCGATTTTGAGGAGGAGATGCTGATGGGCACTTTGGGGGATGAGGGATTGGACAGCAAGACTGTGGCGACAGTCAAGCAGCCCATCCATGCATCAGGAGAGGAGTTTGGGGGGTCATCATCCCAGCAGGACATGTTTCAGGAGGGGGAGGATGATGGTGATGACACGGTGACAGACAGAGACTGGGTGCCACCACCTCCAGGGGATGTCGTCCTCAGCAGCTCTGAGGAGGAGGAGGAGGATGCTCTTGTGGGCCTTGCAAGGAGGCGCATCATTGCAAGCATTGGCAGCAGTAGGCAGGTCCCACAGCCTGCTGGTGTCTCAGGCTCAGCAGCAGCAGCAGCAGCAGCATCTGCCAGTACCACCACCAGCCGCACCCAAGCCCCCCAAGCCCCCCCCCCAACCACCACAGGGAGACAGGCAGCAGCGCTTCCATGCCGTAGGGGGATGTTTCTGTCACCAATCTGGCGATATTTCACCATGCCCACTGTGTACAGCAAGTACGCCACTTGCAACCACTGTCAGCGGAAGTTGAGCAGAGGTGCAGACCCCTTAAAGTTCAGCACCAGCTCGCTCATCAACCACCTTGCTGCGAAACATTTCCACCAGCATGAGGAGTTCCAGAGGCTGAAGGAATCTGGTGCTGGCAGTGGCACCACACCCATCACTGCACAGCCTTCAGCAGCAGCAGCAGCAGCAGCAGCAGCAACAGCAGCCACCCGCCCTCCTGCTCCTCCAGCACCACCAGCAGGAGTGCGGAAACGCACTGCTCCTCCCCCCTCTGCAACTCCTGCCACCGACACTGAGGCCTGTTCTGGCAGCCAGTCCTCAGTGGCCTCCTCCGCTGTGTCTGCTGATTCCCGTGCCAGCAAAAAGCGACGCCAGAGCCTTTTGAGCGAGTCCTTCCAGGGGGTGGTTAGGGCTCTGCCTCCCAGCAGCCGTCGCGTGCGGCAGCTGAACGGCTTGCTGGCACGGGCCATGTGCTCCCAACTCCTGCCGTACACGCTCGTGCAGGAGGGGAGCGACATTCGTGCGCTGCTTGCTTGCGCAGCCCCAGACTGGCAGCTCCCCAGCAGACACTTTTTCTCCCACAAGGCCATTCCTGCACTGCACCGCTTTGTGATGGCCAATGTGGAGCGAGGGCTGGAGCACGCGGTTGGTGAAAGGGTCCACGTCACCATGGACTCCTGGAGCAGCCGCTTCGGGACAGGCCGCTACCTGTCCTTCACTGTCCACTGGGTCAGCTTGGTGGAAGGGGGTGAGGATGGGAGAGCAGCAGCGGGCACAGCAGCAGCAGCAACACAGTGGGTGGTGCCACCCCGCAGGGTCAGGGGAACTGCAGCAGGTTCCTCCGATCCTCTGCCATCCTCCGGCACACCTGGCCAAACCCCCCGCCTCAGCAGCAGCGTGAAGGCCCGCCACTGCCAAGCGCTGCTGCACTTGGTCAGCCTTGGGAAGACCAAGCTGACGGCAACCCATGTGTTGGCCAAACTCCAGGAGCAGGAGAGGATTTGGCTGACCCCCAGAGGCCTCAGAGTCGGAGAGGTGGTGGCCGACAATGGGGCCAATTTGGTTGCCGCAATAGACAGGGGAAACCTGACCCACATCCCCTGTCTTGCCCACGTGCTGAACCTGGTGGTGCAAAAGTTCTTGCGCACCTACCAGGGGATGGGCGAACTGCTGGAAACGGCAAGGAACGTTGTGCGTCACTTCCGGCGCTCGGCTGCAGCCTGTGCGAGCCTGGAAGACGTGCAAAAGGAGCTGGAGCTGCCACGCCATCGGCTGATCCTTGACGTTCCGACTCGCTGGAACTCCACCCTGGCGATGTTGGAGCGTCTGGTTGAACAGAAGCACGCTGTCAACCAGTACCTTGCCCTGGCCACTGTTTCCGCCGCTCAGAGAAGGGACAAGACCAGCAACATCCCGTCCATCGTCCCCGATGATGACTGGAGGCACATGCAGCAGGTGTGCTTAGTGCTGGCTCCCTTTCTGCAGGCCACTAACATGGTGAGCAGGGACCATGCTATGGTCTGCGAGTGGGTGCCCCTGGTTTGTCTGCTGAACAGGGCCCTCGATGGTTTGCTGGAACAGGGAGCGGCAGCCTTGGACCAGCAGGAGCGGCAAGCAGCTGCACAGTCCACCTCTGAGGGGGAGGAGGAGGAGGACTTGGTGGAGGTCCCTGACCTTGCTGCTGATGAGGGGGAGCAGCACAGTGCAGCTGAGTTGGTGCGGGGGTGGAGAGAGGATGAGGCTGACGAGGCAGAGGAGGAGGATGAGGACAGCAGCACTGCCGTCGATGTGCCAGCAGACGTGGCCCGCCTCTTCCCAATGGCAGCGCACATGCTGACGTGCCTGCGCAGGGACCCCAGGGTGATCCAGATGAAGCAGAGGGAGGACATCTGGATCAGCATGATGTTGGACCCACGCCTCAAGGGGAAGTTGAGCCAGTTCCTGCCGCCTGCAGGAGGAGACCCAGCGCAACAAATAAGGAGCTTGCAGCAGGCCCTTGTTGAGCGCTTGGAGGAAGCCTTCCCCCAGCCTTCCACCCCCACTGTCCAGCAGCCAGCACAGAGGCAGCAGCAGGTGCCTGCATCCAGCAGCAGCAAGCGCCCCACAGACCTGCTGTCTCTCAGCCACGAGCTCTACAGGACTGTAGAGGCTCCGGCAGCAGTGACTAGAGAGGAGGTGCATGCAGCAGCATCCTCCTCCGGTCACAGCCAGCGCCTGACCCGCATGGTGGCTGACTACATGGGGTCCTACAGCGGGCTTGACAGCGATGCCCCTGTTGATCCCATGGAGTATTGGGTCAAGCGCCTGGAGATCTGGAGCGAGCTGGCGCAGTACGCCCTGGAAGTGCTGTCCTGCCCCCCTTCCAGCGTGCTGTCCGAGCGCTGCTTCAGTGCAGCTGGTGGCGTGGTCACCGAGAAACGCTCACGTCTGTCTCACAAGTCTGTGGACAGACTGACGTTTCTCAAGATGAACCAGGCGTGGGTGGAAGGCGAGTTCCTGGCCCCTGTTGTCGGCGAGAGGGGGACATGAACTGGCTAAGAACCATCGTTAATGTGCCTTACCACCCTTTACCACCTCCTGGCTCCTGCTCACTAAGCCAGCCTGGTTCACTTTGACTATTACGTCGCCTGCAGCCACACATTTTACACCTACAGTGGGCTGCTGTGTGCTGCTGCTGCTGTCTGTCTGTGTTTCCCACTGCCAGGGTACACAGATTTACCTTCTGCTGCCACTCTGCCACCAGCTATTACGTCAAACAATAGCTATATATCTGTGTAATTTCTTTTACAAACAAAACCAAAAAACCATTAAAAAAAAAAAAGGTTTAATTTTTCTGAGGTGCCCGGGTTGAAAACTGTGTTGTCCCAGTTGTGTATTGGACACAATGTGGGCTGCACGACCGCTGTCTGGGACCTCCTGTTGTGTTTATTTACAGCCCTGGTATCACCGCTAGGTACCAGGGCTATTATGTCACGCTGCCTACCTGCTGCCACACTCACACTACTCCTCCATTACTCCTGCTGCTGCTGTCTGTCTGTGTTTCCCACTGCTAGGGTACACAGAATTACCTTCCGCTGCCACACTGCCACCAGCTATTACGTCAAACAATAGCTGCTCACATAATTACTCCTCCATTCCTCCTCCTGCTGCTGCTGCTGTCTGTCTGTGTTTCCCACCGCCAGGGTACACAGATTTACCTTCTGCTGCCACTCTGCCACCAGCTATTACGTCAAAAAATAGCTATATATCTGTGTAATTGGTTGTAAAACCAAAACTACAAAACCATTACAAAAAAAGGTTTAATTTTTCTGAGGTGCCCGGGTTGAAAACTGTGTTGTCCCAGTTGTGTATTGGACACAATGTGGGCTGCACGACCGCTGTCTGGGACCTCCTGTTGTGTTTATTTACAGCCCTGGTATCACCGCTAGGTACCAGGGCTATTATGTCACGCTGCCTACCTGCTGCCACACTCACACTACTCCTCCATTACTCCTGCTGCTGCTGTCTGTCTGTGTTTCCCACTGCTAGGGTACACAGAATTACCTTCTGCTGCCACACTGCCACCAGCTATTACGTCAAACAATAGCTGCTCACAATACTCCTCCATTCCTCCTGCTGCTGCTGCTGTCTGTCTGTGTTTCCCACCGCCAGGGTACACAGATTTACCTTCTGCTGCCACTCTGCCACCAGCTATTACGTCAAACAATAGCTATATATCTGTGTAATTTCTTTTACAAACAAAACCAAAAAACCATTAAAAAAAAAAAGGTTTAATTTTTCTGAGGTGCCCGGGTTGAAAACTGTGTTGTCCCAGTTGTGTATTGGACACAATGTGGGCTGCACGACCGCTGTCTGGGACCTCCTGTTGTGTTTATTTACGGCCTGGTATCACCGCTAGGTACCAGGGCTATTATGTCACGCTGTCTACCTGCTGCCACACTCACACTACTCCTCCATTACTCCTGCTGCTGCTGTCTGTCTGTGTTTCCCACTGCCAGGGTACACAGAATTACCTTCTGCTGCCACACTGCCACCAGCTATTACGTCAAACAATAGCTGCTCACATAATTACTCCTCCATTCCTCCTCCTGCTGCTGCTGCTGTCTGTCTGTGTTTCCCACCGCCAGGGTACACAGATTTACCTTCTGCTGCCACTCTGCCACCAGCTATTACGTCAAAAAATAGCTATATATCTGTGTAATTGGTTGTAAAACCAAAACTACAAAACCATTACAAAAAAAGGTTTAATTTTTCTGAGGTGCCCGGGTTGAAAACTGTGTTGTCCCAGTTGTGTATTGGACACAATGTGGGCTGCACGACCGCTGTCTGGGACCTCCTGTTGTGTTTATTTACAGCCCTGGTATCACCGCTAGGTACCAGGGCTATTTTGTCACGCTGCCTACCTGCTGCCACACTCACACTACTCCTCCATTACTCCTGCTGCTGCTGTCTGTCTGTGTTTCCCACTGCTAGGGTACACAGAAGTACCTTCTGCTGCCACACTGCCACCAGCTATTACGTCAAACAATAGCTGCTCACAATACTCCTCCATTCCTCCTGCTGCTGCTGCTGTCTGTCTGTGTTTCCCACCGCCAGGGTACACAGATTTACCTTCTGCTGCCACTCTGCCACCAGCTATTACGTCAAACAATAGCTATATATCTGTGTAATTTCTTTTACAAACAAAACCAAAAAACCATTAAAAAAAAAAGGTTTAATTTTTCTGAGGTGCCCGGGTTGAAAACTGTGTTGTCCCAGTTGTGTATTGGACACAATGTGGGCTGCACGACCGCTGTCTGGGACCTCCTGTTGTGTTTATTTACAGCCCTGGTATCACCGCTAGGTACCAGGGCTATTATGTCACGCTGCCTACCTGCTGCCACACTCACACTACTCCTCCATTACTCCTGCTGCTGCTGTCTGTCTGTGTTTCCCACTGCTAGGGTACACAGAATTACCTTCTGCTGCCACACTGCCACCAGCTATTACGTCAAACAATAGCTGCTCACAATACTCCTCCATTCCTCCTGCTGCTGCTGCTGTCTGTCTGTGTTTCCCACCGCCAGGGTACACAGATTTACCTTCTGCTGCCACTCTGCCACCAGCTATTACGTCAAACAATAGCTATATATCTGTGTAATTTCTTTTACAAACAAAACCAAAAAACCATTAAAAAAAAAAAGGTTTAATTTTTCTGAGGTGCCCGGGTTGAAAACTGTGTTGTACAATAAGGAATCAAGGATATGAAAACGACAACGCGTGTATGTCCAAAAAATACCACTGTATTATCTCTTTATTATGTATCAAAAAATATATTAGTGCATACTAAGACTGTGATCCATATTAAAAGTTTGACAGATCTGTCAATACATTAAAAACATACATGGCCAGCCCACGCATCCAGCCATACACACTGCAGTCCCACAGCAATCAGGTTAGCCTGTCAGTGCTATTAACCTATGGATCTATGGGAGAAGGCAGTCCGGGATTTCAGAGAACTCAATGGCAACATCAAACAACTCCGTTGCTATAAGCGGCATGGTGAGCAGAAACAGATCCTGACTGTCCATACGTATATCACAAATGACAGCTTGCCTAACGCAACACAGATGAGTGGATTAGCGACAGTTCATGTAGCATACTTCAAACAACTTCCCAGTAGCAGCTCACTCGTAGCTGTATAAACAACGGGAGTCCTTAGAATACACGTGTCACAATCACGCTCAACAACTGAGCATATATATCACCTTGTGTTGTTGCTAGCAGTTCCCAGTGTGATGTATCGGTGCAGCCGTTTGGCTGTTATCTCTCACCCAGCCACCTGCCACATGCTGATCGCTGTCCCTTGGATGTAACCAGGTCTGCTTCCCAGATGGAATATCCCACAGTCCGCGCTAGTGTGCGCTCAGGTTTGTACAAACCACGAACCTCCGTGTGTGACCCGGCTTCCAGATACATCCGCTGTGTCAGGACGGCGTGTGCGGCATTACCACGTGGTGCTGGAGAGGGAAACGCCTACATGTTTCGCTTGGTCCAATCCCAAGCTTCCTCAGGGCGGAAGTGGTTTCCCAGAGGGGCTTTGCGCTGCCCTTCTTATACGTCAATGCAACTCCTCCCCACCGACAGGTTCCGTGCATTCTTTGATTTGGTATAGAGGCTGCCATCTAGTGGCAGAAAAGCTAACTCTGTTCAAAGCCTTTTCTCATGCAAACACATCAACAGTATCATTCCTTACCACCCTATCCTGCAAGAAAGCCGGAGCCAATCATTTCATAGAAAACTTTTCAAAGAAAAATCAACATTCAGGCCATCGGGTGTTCTTGAGCCCAAATTATACATCCATGCAGCTTCACGTTGCAGGAGTATTTTTTCGAGATTACCACCACGTATATTTGGTTTCACAACCTGAATAACTTTCGCTCTTAGGCCCCGAACTTGACCCGAATGCCGACTTTGAAAGTGCTCAGCGAGAGGCGACACTGGTTTTCCACTTGCAATATTCGAAAGATGTTCTCCAATTCTTGTTTTAAAGGGGCGGGTTGACATACCTACATATAATTTCCTACATGGGCAGGTAACTAGGTATACAATACCCTGTGATTCACAGTTGCAAAACATCTGTATGGAAAAATGTTTTTTACCATCTTGAGACTCAAAAGTGCTTGTTCTGTCCACATAGGGACATATGGTACACCGACCACACCTATACATCCCTTTAGGGGGGGGTCTTCTCTGCAACCAATTATTGCTAGTTTTAGGGGGTAAAACTGTATGCACTAGTTCATCTTTCAGATTTCTAGCTCTACGGGCTGTTACTAAGGGTCTTGGGCCCACAATTTTCTCAATTACCGGATCGAGACATAAAACCGGCCAGTGGGCAGAAAAGATTTTATTGATTTCATCCCAATGTGTCCCATATTTCGTTATGATCCTTGTGCAATTCTTTTCCCCAACCCCCACCTTTTTCTCCTGAGGAACCAGTAATGAGCTTCGCTCTCTCTCGCCTGCATTCCGTAAGCTGGTACGCAAATTACGGTGTGGGTATCCGCGTTGCCTAAAACGTGTGTACATTCGCCGGGACTCATCGCGGAACTCTTTTTTATCCGAACAATTTCGTCGGACCCGCAGGAACTGTCCGGTCGGGATGCCCCTGACCAAGGACGGAGGGTGGTGGCTCGCCGCGTGGAGGAGAGTGTTACCCGCTGTGGGTTTTCTAAAGGTTTTTGTGAGGAGAGTTCCTCCGCCGATGCGTATCTCCAAATCAAGGAACGTGATCACTTTTGCATCTATAACAGATGTCAACTTGATGTTCCGATTGTTTTGGTTCAACACATCAACAAATTGATGGAACTCCTCCTTCGTTTTCCTCCACACAACGAGCACATCATCCACGTACCTCAGCCAGAGCGCGACCCCCAACCGGAACAGCTCCTGTACGTACACTTCCTGTTCCTCCCACATTCCCAAATGTATGCATGCGTACGCTGGAGCACAGGCCGCGCCCATACTGGTTCCTCGCACCTGTAGATAACACCTCCCATTTTCCAAGAAAAAGTTGTTCATAAGCACAAACTTCAATAAATCAATTAAATAGGAGTTATGTTCTGTATGTAGTGGGTATTTTTCATCAAGAGCTTCTTCCACCGCTCTTAATCCTACCATATGTGGGATGGATGTATATAGCGACTCAACGTCAATACTTGCCAAATTATTACTACTATTACGTCAAACTATAGCTGCTCACATAATTACTCCTCCATTCCTCCTCCTGCTGCTGCTGCTGTCTGTCTGTGTTTCCCACCGCCAGGGTACACAGATTTACCTTCTGCTGCCACTCTGCCACCAGCTATTACGTCAAAAAATAGCTATATATCTGTGTAATTGGTTGTAAAACCAAAACTACAAAACCATTACAAAAAAAGGTTTAATTTTTCTGAGGTGCCCGGGTTGAAAACTGTGTTGTCCCAGTTGTGTATTGGACACAATGTGGGCTGCACGACCGCTGTCTGGGACCTCCTGTTGTGTTTATTTACAGCCCTGGTATCACCGCTAGGTACCAGGGCTATTATGTCACGCTGCCTACCTGCTGCCACACTCCTACTACTTCTCCATTACTCCTGCTGCTGCTGTCTGTCTGTGTTTCCCACTGCTAGGGTACACAGAATTACCTTCTGCTGCCACACTGCCACCAGCTATTACGTCAAACAATAGCTGCTCACAATACTCCTCCATTCCTCCTGCTGCTGCTGCTGTCTTTCTGTGTTTCCCACTGCCAGGGTACACAGATTTACCTTCTGCTGCCACTCTGCCACCAGCTATTACGTCAAACAATAGCTATATATCTGTGTAATTTCTTTTACAAACAAAACCAAAAAACCATTAAAAAAAAAAAGGTTTAATTTTTCTGAGGTGCCCGGGTTGAAAACTGTGTTGTCCCAGTTGTGTATTGGACACAATGTGGGCTGCACGACCGCTGTCTGGGACCTCCTGTTGTGTTTATTTACGGCCTGGTATCACCGCTAGGTACCAGGGCTATTATGTCACGCTGTCTACCTGCTGCCACACTCACACTACTCCTCCATTACTCCTGCTGCTGCTGTCTGTCTGTGTTTCCCACTGCCAGGGTACACAGAATTACCTTCTGCTGCCACACTGCCACCAGCTATTACGTCAAACAATAGCTGCTCACATAATTACTCCTCCATTCCTCCTCCTGCTGCTGCTGCTGTCTGTCTGTGTTTCCCACCGCCAGGGTACACAGATTTACCTTCTGCTGCCACTCTGCCACCAGCTATTACGTCAAAAAATAGCTATATATCTGTGTAATTGGTTGTAAAACCAAAACTACAAAACCATTACAAAAAAAGGTTTAATTTTTCTGAGGTGCCCGGGTTGAAAACTGTGTTGTCCCAGTTGTGTATTGGACACAATGTGGGCTGCACGACCGCTGTCTGGGACCTCCTGTTGTGTTTATTTACAGCCCTGGTATCACCGCTAGGTACCAGGGCTATTATGTCACGCTGCCTGCCTCATTGACTGCATGCTGCCACACACTCATCCTCCTCCTCCTGCTGCTGAATTTACCTCCTGCTGTCTGTGTGTTTCCACTGCCAGGGAGCACATACAATGGCGCTTCCAACATGCGTGCGCCACCAGCTATTTGTTGTTACGCTCAAAAATAGCTGCATTTCTTTAAAAAAAAAAAAATGAAAAGAGAAATAAGTGAAGAAGAAGAAGACGATATAGGAGAAGATGAAGAAGAAGAAGATGAAGAAGAAGAAGATGATGAAGAAGAAGAAGAAGATGAAGAAGAAGAAGAAGAAGAAGAAGAAGAAGAAGAAGAAGAAGAAGAAGAAGAAGAAGAAGAAGAAGAAGAAGAAGAAGAAGAAGATGAAGAAGATGAAGAAGAAGAAGATGAAGAAGAAGATGAAGAAGATGAAGAAGATGAAGAAGAAGAAGAAGATGAAGAAGATGAAGATGAAGAAGATGAAGAAGATGAAGAAGAAGATGAAGAAGATGAAGATGAAGAAGATGAAGAAGAAGAAGATATAGAAGAAGAAGAAGAAGATATAGAAGATAAAGAAGAAGAAGAAGAAGAAGAAGTATATACAGTACTGAACAAAATTCTGGACACAACTTCTCTTTTCACCTTTTTTTTTTAAAGGATCATCCCCACATAATCACTTGCTGTTGTTACTTGGAAAAAAATATGTTTCTTGCATCATTCACCCTCAAAACAAGTGTTGGGAAGCTATTTAAGGCCAATTCGAATAGTCAGCTCGAATAATGAGCTCGAATACCGACTCGAATAGTGAGCTCGAAGTCCGAGGTCGAATCGAATAGTAAAATTTATTCGACTCGAATATTCGACTTACCTCGAATAATTTACTATTCGAATTCGACCAAACTCGAATTTTAAAAAGGGGTATTTGAGCACCACTGCTTCTATGTAGCAATGAGTTTACGGCTGTGGGTTTCCTGAAACCCTCACATACCAACTTTGTCCCATCTGGTTTAATCAGAAGGTCTAAAAAGCATACCCCGCCGTCATTGATCTCAGACGTAAAACGCATGTTGATCCTGTTGACATTGAGGTGCTCCATGAACTCCCCAAATTCCCCGACCGTGCCCTGCCACACGACCAGCACATCGTCCACATAACGCGACCAAAGGGGGCAATGGGAAGCCTCCTCGTGGCGCCCCTGGATAGTGCTGTATAGCATGAACTAATTCCCGCAGGGCAATTGTTTTGCGGTTTTTGGTTTTGACCCTGCATATTTAGGCATGCGAAAGCAAATGCTTATTTGCATGAGCAATGTCTCGTGATTAGCCAATAGGCCAAATTTGCAAAGCCAGATTTGTCAGGTTCACTTGGTTGATGCACACATGTTCTTTCTCTGATTGTAGTTCACATAACGCGACCACACCTTGATCTTTCCCCGGAACGGATTTGAGGAACTCCGTACGTAATCCTCCTCCCAAGCTCCCAAAAAGAGCCCAGCATAGGTACACGCCACAGAGGTCCCCATGGCCGTCCCGGAGGTCTAGTGGTACCACCTTCCATCGAACAGAAACGCATTGTGTGTTAGGACATACCTGAGACATTCGCACAGGTAGTCCTTGTACCCCGTGTCTTTATTAGTTCTGTCGAGGTACCGACGTACTGCCTTTACACCCTCCTCGTGGGGTATACGGCTGTACAGGCTCTCCACATCAATTGTGGCGAGCCTGTACCCCGGTCGCCACTCTGCATTCTCGACAATATTAATTGCGTCTAACGTATCCGCCAGGTAGCTGGAAACCCCCCCGAGTAGGGGGCGCATCAGATGGTCCAAGAAGCGGGAAAGTCGCTCCGTTAGGGACCCACATCCCGACACTATGGGCCTCCCCGGGGGGTTCAACATTGATTTGTGCAATTTGGGAAGGTGGTACCACACTGGGTACCGGGGGGACACGGGTAATAGGTCCGTGACCAACCTCTGTGGCATGTACCCCAACTCAACTCCCCGCCTTAACAAAGTGCGGAGAGTTGCCTGGTATTTGATGGTCGGATTACAGTCCAGGCGTTCATATTGGTCACCATTCTCCAACTGCCTGTAGGCCTCCCTCGTGTAGGCCTCTCCCGACATTATGACAACATTTCCCCCCTTGTCCGCCTGTTTCACCACCAGGTCCCGACGTTGCCGGAGCCATCTTATGGCCCTCCTCTCTGTGCCACTCAAATTATCTGGTACCCTCTCGTAACATAGGGCCCTCATCTCGTCTGCGACCTGGTGGAAAAATTGATCTATCGGCGAACCAGGGGGGATCTGTACTGCCCGCATGGACCTACACGCTCGGAAGGCCCCAGGGTTACCCAGGCTTAGGTTGATACCGGGGGAGCCCACCTCCTCCACAGAGCAATCACCACCCTCCTCCCACAGCTCCTCCAGTATCCGGAGTGCCTCCATCTCGGCTGGGTCCCAGTCACACTGCTCCCCCACAATTTGGACAAGTTTTCGCTCCTGGAGGTGCACCCGGGGCCCTCCCATCCCCTTTTCTTCCTTTCTCCTCTCCCGTGTGCTTGGAAACTTGTCCTCTGGTTAGAACCTGAGGATCCCCTTGTGAAACTGAACAACGGAGTGTACATGCCCCTTTGGGTGAGTGGAGGTGGGGGCTTTTTTCTCCCCATCTCCCCTCTTTTTCTCCCCCCCCCCTCCCCACCCCCTAAACTGGTTCCCCATGAATGGGAGAGTACTAGTGGGAATGTCCCATCCCAATGTGGGTGGGAACAGTGGCAAAGGAGGTAAGGGTGGGGACTACATAGTGTACCATAAAAGGTACTGGTCCAGCGGCACGCGCTCCTTTACTCTACATCCCCCCTCCCAACCTCATAGTGATTTTAATATTAGGGTGTTTTTAGATTAGTATCTAAATAAAGGTTTTTTTATATAGAAAGCAGGTGGAGATTGAGGCACAGACAGACAATGAGACTCAGTGGGATGTCGGATTTCACAAAAGGCACAATGAACACATTGGTTTTTGAAGTTTTGTAATGTATAAGACATGCACGAATAATGTTATGAGATTGAGTATGAGCACCCACATGATTTATGTTTGAACAAGCGCACCAGTTCTTATTCGCCATATTACGGCGATCCGTTGTTAGGTACACGTGTGCTTTGATGACATAGCAACCACTGGAGTGAAGTAGCGTCACAGGCCGGTCTCCTATTCCTTAGCATTTTACACAATCACTATCCAGCATCTACGGGCCAATGGCGCGCGTGGTGGGCGGGGCCTCCGAGTAACATACGGAAGCCCGTGCACGCCGCCATTTGCCCCAGGACTTCTGCACGTGAACAAGCGCCACACCGGCGCGAAACGGCTGTCGAGCAGTCGTATCACCCCCTGGTCACCCTCCCGCACCCGTCCTTGGCACAGGTCAGCACGTTCCAAAATATGTCTACATTAACCTAAGCTGTTACTGCAATGTGTCAATCTACCTGCTGATGAAAATCAATGGGATAATAAACTTGTCTTAAGGAAGCAGTGCACGGACTGTCTTGTGTGTACTGTAGGTGAATTGATGATTTTTATAGCCTGTTCGCACGCTTCCATGTATCAAGAACCAGGTTGTAGCAAGGAACAGGACGGGACTGTATACTAATATATGGTGCAGCGGACCTATTTGCCCCCCCCCCATTACTGAGTGCCGGGCAACCAGCATCTTCTGTGTACTGCAACATCATGCTGATCCAGATGTCCTCCCTCTGCTTCATCTGGATCACCCTGGGGTCCCTGTGCAGGCACGTCAGCATGTGCGCTGCCATTGGGAAGAGGCGGGCCACGTGTGCTGGCACATCGACGGCAGTGCTGTCCTCATCCTCCTCCTCTGCCGCCTCATCCTCTCTCCACCCCCACACCAACTCAGCTGCACTGTGCTGATCCCCCTCATCAGCAGCAAGGTCAGGGACCTGCACCAAGTCCTCCTCCTCCTCCCCCTCAGAGGTGGACTGTGCAGCTGCATGCTGCTCCTGCTGGGCCAAGGCTGCCGCTCCCTGTTCCAGCAAAGCATCGAGGGCCCTGTTCAGCAGACAAACGAGGGGCACCTACTCGCACCCCATAGCATGGTCCCTGCTCACCATGTTGGTGGCCTGCAGAAAGGGATCCAGCACTAAGCACACCTGCTGCATGTGCCCCCAGTCGTCATCGGGGACGATGGACGGGATGTTGCTGGTCTTGTCCCTTTTCTGAGCGGCGGACACAGTGGCCAGGGCAAGGTACTGGTTGACAGCGTGCTTCTGTTCAACCAGACGCTCCAACATCGACAGGGTGGAGTTCCAGCGAGTTGGAACGTCAAGGATAAGCCGATGGCGTGGAAGCTCCAGCTCCTTTTGCACGTCTTCCAGGCTCGCAGAGGCTGCAGGCGAGCGCCGGAAGTGACGCACAACATTCCTTGCCGTTTCCAGCAGTTCGTTCATCCCCTGGTAGGTGCGCAAGAACTTCTGCACCACCAGGTTCAGCACGTGGGTAAGACAGGGGATGTGGGTCAGGTTTCCCCTGTTGATTGCGGCAACCAGATTGGCCCCATTGTCGGCCACCACCTCTCCGACTCTGAGGCCTCTGGGGGTCAGCCAACTCCTCTCCTGCTCCTGGAGTTTGGCCAACACATGGGTTGCCGTCAGTTTGGTCTTCCCAAGGCTGACCAACTGTAGCAGCGCTTGGCAGTGGCGTGGCTTCACGCTGCTGCTGAGGCGGGGGGTTTGGCCAGGTGTGCCACTCAGTAGTAAAGGACAAGACAGGGTAGAATACACAGCACAAACACAGGTATAGATGAGAAATAAACAGAGAACAGGAGGACAGCTGCCCACACAGGCAAGGCCCTGAGGCCTAAAGCTGTAAGCTTGCCTGCAGCAGCAGCTGTCTCTATGTAACACACAAGCTACTAACTAAAATACAATCTCTATCTAGCTAACAACAATATAGGTGTGTATAGCAGGTGTATGTGAGCAAAAACGCTAGGTGATTGACCACAATAGAGCACTTGCTAAGCCAAAGCACAAAGGAGCAGATCTCTCTCTGTACAAGTCTCAAGCAAGGTCGGAAAAACCGAACATGGCTACCGCTATTTATAGGGTAGGGGCTGGCCAGGGTCCCCCTCTGTGATTGGCTGCCGTCACAGGGCCTGGGAGCCCTCTGATTGGCTCTAAGGACATCAATCTGGGCTATGACGCTATTCGAGCTCGGTATTCGAGCTCGAATACCGCTGTTTGCTCGAATAGCGTGAATAGTGAATGGGCTATTCGAGTTCACTCGAATAGCCCATTCGAATAGCTGCAGCTATTCGAGCTCGAATACCGAGCTCGAATAGCTGAAAAAGAGCTTGAATATTCAAGCTACTCGAATATTCGAGCTTTGCTGAGCATCCCTGGCGTGGATACGTCCATAATAAAGGAACTTGATCTACAGGACATTGTGCAGACGCTTTTTCGTTCCTGTCGTATTGGATTGGCCTGTCCTGGTTCTGGCACTGTCCTGGGGAGGTGTGAGCGGTCTTTCCAGTGGCTTCTCCAAAGAGGGGTGCTGCTGTACATGGAAGAGCGGTGCTGCTGTACTTGGAAGAGGGGTGCAACTGTACATGGAAGGAAGATGCTGCTGTACATGAAAGAGGGCTGCTGCTGTACATGGAAGAGGGATGCTGCTGTACATGGAGGAGGGGTGCTGCTGTACATGAAAGAGGGGTGCTGCTGTACATGGAAGAGGGATGCTGCTGTACATGAAAAAGGGGTTCTGCTGTACACGGAAGAGGGGTGCTGCTGTACATGGAAGAGGGGTGCTGCTGTACCTGAAAGAGGGGTGCTGCTGTACATGGAAGGAAGATGCTGCTGTACATGAAAGAGGGGAGCTGCTGTACATGGAAGGAAGATGCTGCTGTACATGGAAGAGGGATGCTGCTGTACACGGAAGAGGGGTGCTGCTGTACATGGAAGAGGGGTGCTGCTGTACATGGAAGAGGGGGGCTGCTGTACATGGAAGAGGGGGGCTGCTGTACATGGAAGAGGGGTGTAGTTGTACATGGAAGAGGGGTGCTACTGTACATGGAAGATGGCTGCTGTACATGGAAGAGGGGTGCTGCTGTTCATGGAGGAGAAGTGCTCCTGTACATAGGAGAGGGGTGCTGCTGTACATGGAGGAGGGGTGCTGCTGTACATGGAAGGAAGATGCTGCTGTACATGGAAGAGGGATGCTGCTGTACACGGAAGAGGGGTGCTGCTGTACATGGAAGAGGGGTGCTGCTGTACATGGAAGAGGGGGGCTGCTGTACATGGAAGAGGGGTGCTGCTGTACATGAAAGAGGGGTGTAGTTGTACATGGAAGAGGGGTGCTACTGTACATGGAAGATGGCTGCTGTACATGGAAGAGGGGTGCTGCTGTTCATGGAGGAGAAGTGCTCCTGTACATAGGAGAGGGGTGCTGCTGTACATGGAGGAGGGGTGCTGCTGTACATGGAGGAGGGGTGCTGCTGTACATAGGAGAGGTGTACTGCTGTACATGGAAGAGGGGTGGTGCTGTACATGAAAGAGGGGTGCTGCTGTACATGGAGGAGGGGTACTGCTGTACATGGAAGAGGGATGCTGCTGTACATAGAAGAGGGGTGCTGCTGTACATGGAGGAGGGGTACTGCTCTACATGGAAGACGGGTGCTGCTGTACATGGAAGAGGGGTGCTGCTGTACATGGAAGAGGGGTGCTGCTGTACATGGAAGAGGGGACCTGCAGTACATGGAAAAGAGATGCTGCTGTACACGGAAGAGGGGTGCAGCTGTACATGAAAGAGGGGTGCTGCTGTACACGGAAGAGGGGTGCTGCTGTACATGGAAGAGGGGTGCTGCTGTACATGGGATAGGGGGGCCGCTGTACATGGAAGAGGGGTGCTGCTGTACATGAAAGAGGGGTGTAGTTGTACATGGAAGAGGGGTGCTACTGTACATGGAAGATGGCTGCTGTACATGGAAGAGGGGTGCTGCTGTTCATGGAGGAGAAGTGCTGCTGTACATAGGAGAGGGGTGCTGCTGTACATGGAGGAGGGGTGCTGCTGTACATAGGAGAGGGGTACTGCTGTACATGGAAGAGGGATGGTGCTGTACATGAAAGAGGGGTGCTGCTGTAAATGGAGGAGGGGTACTGCTGTACATGGAAAAGGGATGCTGCTGTACATAGAAGAGGGGTGCTGCTGTACATGGAGGAGGGGTACTGCTGTACATGGAAGACGGGTGCTGCTGTACATGGAAGAGGGGTGCTGCTGTACATGGAAGAGGGGTGCTGCTGTACATGGAAGAGGGGTGCTGCTGTACATGGAAGAGGGGTGTGCTGTATACGGAAGAGGGGTGCTGCTGTACATGGAAGGAGAGATAGGAAAGAAGGAGATCTGAAAACTGAAGTTGGAGATTGCAGTACACTGAAAGAGGAGACAGTCGATGGAATACAGTTCTGTACATGGAAGGTGTGTTGCACATGGAAGGATGGAACTGTTCTCTATGGAAGTGGGTGGAACATGCGAGGGAGGATGGGGTATTGGCACTAAGCAGCTGTCTTATATGGGCTAAGGTGTAAGTCTGGCCATATGTGGATGAGGTGACAGGTAGTGTTGGGCGAACACCTGGATGTTCGGGTTCGGGAAAGTTCGCCGAACATGGCCGCAATGTTCGGCATGTTCGGGCCGAACCCCGAACTCCCCGAACATCCCGCTTTTGGGGGCCCTATGGGGTCGCAGGCATAAGGGGGGAGCATGCCCCGATCGCGGGGGGTGGGTCGGAAATTCCTCCCACCCCCTCCGCTAGCGCTCCCCCCTCTGCCCGCTTCCCCATACAAAAGTTTCAGGAAGTACCGGTCCGGTGGTAGTGGGTGGCTGGCAGTGGGCGGCATTGTGAAGTGAGTGACTGAGGAGGAGGAGTCCGGAGAGTGACGCGTTGAGGGAGGCCGGGCAGCGGGCGGTTCAGCAGTAGTACCGTACTACTGCTGAACCGCCCGCTGCCCGGCCTCCCTCAACGCGTCACTCTCCGGACTCCTCCTCCTCAGTCACTCACTTCACAGTGCCGCCCACTGCCAGCCACCCACTACCACCGGACTGGTACTTCCTGAAACTTTTGCATGGGGAAGCGGGCAGAGGGGGGAGCGCTAGCAGGGGGGAATTTCCGACCCCCCCCTGCAATCGGGGCATGCTCCCCCCTTATGCCTGCGACCCCATAGGGGGGCAGTATTCGGCCGAACAGGGGCCCTGTTTGGCGGCCAATTAGTAGTTCGGGGCGAACTCGAACCTGATGGTGTTCGGCCGAACTCGAACATCACCCGAACAGGGTGATGTTCTGCAGAACCCGAACAGTGGCGAACACTGTTCGCCCAACACTAGTGACAGGAGACACACTGGATGGCAGGAAGGTGTGCTGCTGAGCCATGTGACATTACAGTAAGTGTGAGCTCTACTCCTCTACACAGTGGGCAGCAATGATCATTTTCCTGTATCTGCTGTGCACAGCTGTAGGGAATGCATTATAAATAAACTTGTTGCCTTCACTGATTTTTGCACATCCCATACATTAATTTAAGATATATTTGTCTCCCTACAGATTAGCTACGGCAGTACAGACCACTCACTGAAGGACAGACGTCTTTATCCTCGTGTCTTCCGTACTGTTCAGCATGACTATGTTTACCATTTGGCCATTGTAAAGCTGCTAAAACATTTTGGCTGGACGTGGGTTGGCATTTTTTATTCAAATGATGAAACTGGAGAAACTGAACAGAACATATTATCAAAGCTGATGAGTGACAACGGAATCTGTGCAGAGTTTGCAATAATAATATCAACGTCCCTGGTTGGTGACTATCCCAGATTAGTGGATATCATGCTTTCTACTATTCGGACATCTGTTTGTAAAGTTGCAGTTATATGTGGTTCCTTTTTAAATGGCAGTATTTTTTATGCACGATATGGCTATTTGTTCTCTGATAAAACATTAATACTCCCTCCTACTTTGTCCGCCACCGTTTCACCATACAGCGCTGCAATGTATGGGTTTCATGGTGCCCTCACTGTGGAATTTTACCCGTTACCTTTTCCAGATAGGAAACATTTTTATGATGTTGACAACTGGTCACAAAGCTTAGGCAACTTCTCTTATTTATACAATTTTTTAAGAGCTAGGTCGGCACACAAAGAAGGTGATGTGTGCTTATCTAGAGGTCTCTGTTCACGAATTTATTACGCAGTGGAAGCCATGGCTGAAGCCCTTCACAATATGCATGTTCTTCATAATGGAAGAGAGAAGCACCACAACTACTATAAATACCAGGTAGGATTTTGGGCAGAGCAGTTTCAAGACTAAATAGCCAGTGTTGCTCATCACAAGCTTGTGATCACAGGTAACACAAGCTCGTGATCACAGGTAACCCGTGATCACAAGCTGTTTTCCTGATCTCGAGGTCTGATTCTAAATTTATGATTGCCTCTCGATCACGGATTCAGTCCTGAATGCACCCGTAATCTTGGTCCAATTTAGCCATGATCACCAGCCATGATTATTACCTGAAAACCCGCTGACTTTATCAATTAATAGCAAAGCCCCCTTACATGCTAGAGACACTAAATTTGCAGGATATGTTAAGTAGAACAGGGGGGACAAGGGTTGGTTTTTTTAAAAGACCTTACAGTTTTTGAGAAAATTGATTTTAAAGTTTCAAAGGACAAAAGTATACATTTAAAATGCGGTTAATGATAGTTAATGTAGCAAACCTTACGTGGGTTGTAATTTTACATAAAGCAAAAGAAAGAGCAATGAATTTCCTGACAGAGCTTCCAGGGGGTCCATATGCTGTGCGTACGGACCTCCTGGAAACCCGTCTGGAGCCACAACGCTTTGGCCAGGGATCGCTATACAGCCGCAATATGGCTGTATACATATCCCTGGCATCTTTTCCATTTTTTTTTACTTTTTTTTTTAATGTTCAGAGGGTGGGAAAATTAAAATAAAATAATGTGAGGTCCCCCCTTTCAAGCCATTTTAACCCCTTGTCCCCCATGCAGGCTGGGATAGCCAGAATGGGGATCCCGACAGAGTGGGGCTTCGCACTCAGAGCTATACCAGCCTGCACGGTCCATGGTATTATGGGGACTCTGGGGGAGAGGGGCCAAGCCTTCCCCCCCGCCTCCCCGGAGCCCTTGTCCAATCCATGAACAAGGGGCTCTTCCCCACCTTTAGTGCCCCAGTCGGACTTGGGGGGTTTATGGTGGCATCTGGTAGACCCCTTTAAGAAGGGGATCCCAGATGCCCACCCCTCTCCCAGGAGAAATGAGCATAGTGGTACAAAGTACCCCTTACCCATTTTCACAAAGGGTTAAATGAAATAAAACACAACAATGAGAAAAGTACTTTAATAATCTTAATTAACTAGAAATACTTACATAACCAGAAATGTTCCTACGCCAATATCCTCAGAAAGGTCCCACGCCAATATCCTCTAATTTTGCGATTGTCATTAAGTTGATTGAAGATCACTGCGCACTGCCAGCACACACACCGCCCCTGCCAAACTGCTCTCAGCTATACTAAGTATAGCTGAGAGCCAAAGCATCTTTAAATTTCCCTCTAAGGCTCCCCATTGGTTCCTTAACAAACCAATGGGGATCAGGAGGATCCCCATTGGTCGGTTAAGGAACGAATCGGGAGCCTTGGAGGGAAATTTAAAGATGCTCCTCTCAGCTATACTTGGTATATCTGAGAGTGTGTGCTATGCGGACACTATAATGCCGGCACCCGCTGTCCACCCCACCTGCCCACGCCTATCACCCTTACCCATGCTGACACCCAGTACCCCCATGGGTGCACTGGGTGCCAGCATAGGCGTGGGTGACAGGTGTGGGAAGCAGGGAGGACAGCGGGAGCTGACAGTACAGTGTACGTATAGGGCCCACTCTCAGCTATACTTAGTATAGCTGAAAGCTGTGGTGGGGGCAGCGTGTGTTGCGGCAGGCAGCGGAGATATTCAATTAAGATGTAATTGAAGATCGCAAGAAATAAAATATTGACGTGGGACCTTTTAGAGGATATTGGCATGGGTTCATTTTTTTAAAAGATACAGGTAAGTATTTCAGGTTAATTAAGATTAATAAAGGACTTTTTTTGTTGTGCTTTTATTACATTTAACCCTTTGTGGAAATGGGTAAGTGGTACTTTGCACCCCTATAGTTTGTAGTCTGGCTGTGAAGCAGGTAACATCTCTCTGCTCTCTCTCCCTTCTGGAGATCAGCATCATCTGCAGCACAAACCATCATCTGCAGCACAAGAACCATCATCTGCAGCCCAGACCAAGTACGATGGCGGCACGCACAGATGCAGCGGCTTCATGCTACCCACATTGGTGCTCTCTTCTATTAATTTTCTTCCTACTGACCTTCACCACCTCACAAGCAAAGGCCAGCATCCACTACAATCACCAGGAGCTTCTACAGATCGGATCAAGCAGCACAGGAGATTACTTCAACACAGAATCAATACCGCAGGAGATTCTCAGATCACCGGGACTTTTGTTAACCACTGCTATCCTCGGAAATAGACGGGGCAGAAAGCGAAGCAAGAGGAAACAAAAGAGAGGTAAGCGATCAGGACTGCTAACTAGACTGAGAGCTACTCCACAAAAAAACCCTCTTCCTAGCACACTGCTTGCAAATGTGAGATCCCTCGCAAATAAAATGGATCCGACTGGATATCTCCACGTATAAAACTATGAGAGACTGTTGCCTTTTGATTTTTTCGGAGACACGGCTGGACCCCTCCATACCAGACGCTGCAGTTGAGCTTGCAGGTCACACGCTTCACTGTGCTGATCGAACGCATGATTCTGGCAAGAAAACAGGTGGAGGACTATGCGTTTATATCAATAATGCTTGGTGCACTAATGTAACCATAATCAACAATCTTGTTCACCTGATGTGGAATATCCAATGCTGAGATGTCGACCGTTTACCTACCCAGGGAACATACAGTTATTATAATTATGGCAGTGTACATTCCACCTCATGCCAATACTAAGTCAGCAAATGAACAGCTGTTTGATGTCATTAGTAAGCAACAGAACTCACAGTCTGATGCAATTTTCATCATTGCTGGAGATTTTAACCAAGCAAATCTTAAAAAGGTATTTTCCAGATTTTATCAGCATGTGGACTGTAAAACCAGAGGAGAAAACACCTTGGATCATGTCTATACAAACATAAAAAGTGCCTATAAGATTACCCCCCCCCCCTTTCCCCCCCCCCCACTGGGACAGTCTGACCATCTATCTTTGTTTCTTATTACCGCATACAAAGCCATTATCAACACTGCTAAACCAATTAGCAAGTCTGTTAAAGTCTGGCCTGAGACTGCCGTCTCTCAGCTCCAAGATTGCTTTGAAAATACAGATTGGGATATTTTCTTTCATGAAACAGACCTGGAGACGAGTACTTCCTCTGTATTGTCATATGTTAATTTCTGTGTGGACACCATCACTGTCAACAAAAGAATTACGGTTTACCCAAATCATAAACCATGGATAACAAAAGAACTCAAGGAACTTCTAAAGAATAGAAACAAAGCTTTTAAAATACAGGACAAAGAAGCATATTCTTCAGCCAGAGCAAGTCTGAAAAAAGCATACGAAATGCAAAATTTAAATACAAACAAAGGATTGAGGAAAACTTTGAAAATGACTCAAACCCAAAGAGGATGTGGCAAAGCATTCAACTATTCACAGATTACAAAAAGAAGAATAGCACTCAATATACACTGGACAATAACATCCCCAGCCTAGCAGAGGAACTTAACAACTTCTTTGCTAGATTTAAAAAAGACAACAATCGGCCTCCAACTTTGGGCCCACTACAGACTCACAGCCTTTAATCCTTCACATACATGAAGTGCAGCAAGCACTCACAAATATCAACACCAGGAAAGCTGCAGGTCCTGATGGTGTGCAAGGACGTGTGCTCCAGGCCTGTGCTGGTCAACTAGCGAAAGTTTTTACACAAATATTCAACCTTTCTCTGTTCTTGGGTGTAGTCCCATCATGCCTTAAATCTACAACCATTGTGCCAGTCCCAAAAAAATCCTAGGATAACCTGTCTTAATGATTATCGACCAGTTGCTCTAACCCCTGTCATCGCCAAGTGCTTTGAACGACTGGTAGCCACACACATCAAGGCCTCCATCCCAGCAAATCTAAATTAACACTTTGCTTACCGAAGAAATAGATCGACTGAGAATGCCATCTGTGTAGCTCTCCATGCTGCCCTCTCACACCTGGAAAAGCCCAACTCCTATGTTAGGATGCTCTTTGTTGACTACAGCTCAGCATTTAACACCATTGTACCTAGCCAGCTGATCAACAAACTCCATGCATTAGGTCTTGCTCCCTCCATATGTACTTGGTTATTGGACTTCCTTACTAATCGCCCTCAAACTGTCAGACTAGGAAAACAGACATCCTCCACCCTTAACCTGAGCACTGGCGTGCCACAGGGCTGTGTATTAAGCCCTCTCCTCTATGCACTTTTCAGCCATGACTGCCAGCCTATCCATACCTCAAACATAATTGTTAAGTTTGCAGATGATACGACTGTTATTGGGCGTATATCAGACAATGAGGAAGCTGCATACAGAGAAGAAGTTAGGAACCTGGCTGCTTGGTGCGACATTAACAACCTGTTATTAAATACAAAGAAGACCAAAGAAATTATTCTGGACTTTAGGACCACCAAAAAGACCACTCACCTACCGCTAATGATCAATGCAAAGGCTGTGGAGAGAGTTTCCAGCTTAAATTTTTTGGGAGTCACCATCGCAGAGAACCTGTCCTGGGCTGACAATGCTTTAGCTCTAACTGGCAAAGCACAACAACACCTCTACTTTCTGAGAAAACTAAGGAACAAACATCTGTAATACCTGGCATGGCTTGTATAATTTCTTCTCTTCCTTGTTACTATCACTATGTTCCCTATATGCACCGTGGGGTTGTCATGAAAAGTAATTTTGTTGTGTTACACAATGACAATAAAGTGAATTGAAGTAAACTCATTTCTCCTGGGAGGAGATGGGCATCTGGGGGACTTAAAGGGGACTCCCAGATGCCACCATGAACCCCCAAGGAGTTTTTGCCCTCACCTCCTCCTGGGGCACTGGAGGTGAGGAATAGCCCTTTGTCCATGGATTGGACAAGGGCTGCGGGGAGGGGGGAGGCGGCTTGGCCCCATTCGGCCGGGGCTCCCCATTTTGGCTGTCCCAGCCTACATGGGGACAAATGTATACTTTTTTTCTGTGAAACTTTAAATTGATTTTCTCAAAAACTATAAGGTCTTTTTGAAAATGTTTTATCCTCTTGTTCCCACTGGCAGGGATACTCAAATCCGAATTCGGGGGAAACCCGGATAGTTGCTATCCGGATTTCACCCAGATACCTGTGCGGGCTGGGGTCAAGCTTACCTGTCTGACGTCTTCTTCAGTCTGTCCCTTGGCGCCTCCCAAGTTGCAGTCCATGTGGCGGTCACGTAAGTACAAACACTTCCTGCTTCTGGTTTGAAGGAGGAAGTGTTTGTAATCATGTGACGCACGTGGAACGCATTGTGGGAGGCGCCGTGGGAAGGACCGAAGAAGATGTCAGACAGGTAAACTTGACCACCGCCAGGCCCGCACAGGTATCTGGATGAAATCCGGATAGCAACTATTCGGGTTTCACACAAATTTGGATTTTAGCACCTGTGCAAATAAGGGTGCGTGACCACCATGTGCCTATATCAGTGCGCCTGTGCAGACAAGGCACATGACTGCGTGATCGCAACATGCTTTAGAAGCGTCACAGAACACGTCTGACTATTGTTGCTTATGTGAAAACGCTGCACATCATCTCATATTTTGACTAGTGTTGTAGATAGCAACACTCGCATGGCCAGTCTTCAATGAGAATGTTATGGTTAGACAGCAACACTCTCCATGAGAATGTTATGGTTAGAAATATCTCATAGCCAGTTTTTGATGAGAATGAACAAATGTGTTATTTTGAATTATGACTGCCAGTGTTGTAATGAACTATCATAGAACATCCAATACTAAAAGAAGCTAACATATATACTGCGAACAGTAAACTCTTATCAATCAATCAATCAGACATTCATGTCACTTTTGTATCTCATATGGGGACTTTGCTATTAACGTTAAAGTCAAATTCGTGATCACAGCTGTGATCACGGATTCTGGCTGTAATCACGGTTAAAATCCTAGTTGAATTCGGATTTGGGTATGAAATCCGGGTCACGACCATGGCATTTCTGGATTTTTATACTGCTTACTGATTTACTCGATCCATGATTGGGGGGGGGGGGGGGGGGAAGGGGTTCCGAGCACCACTGTAAATAGCTCTCAGGGTAATTTTGTAAAAAAAAATCTGTTGACCACCTCCGCACACCTCACAATGACACACTGTGATGTGGTAGCTGGATGTTCCCCGTAATATACGTGCCTGCTGCCCCCCCCCCCCCCCCTTCGCAGTATAGGTAGCCAAGGATGGCACAACCAGCACTAGGTAGCCAAAAAGTGTCCCTCTCACTAAAGGTAGCCAGAGATCCCCTCTGTATTGATAGCCAGAGAGGCCTCCCAGTATAGGTAGCCAGAGAGGGCTCCCTGACTATAGGAAGTCAGAGAGAGAACCCCCAATTTAGACAGCCAGAGAAGGCCCCCCATTATATGTAGTCAGCGAGGGGCCCCGAACGGTTCGCCTGCGAACGGTTCCATGCGAACTTCAGTGGTTCGCGTTCGCGTCCCACAGGCGAACTTTTGCGGAAGTTCGGTTCGCCCCATAATGCACCATGAGGGTCAACTTTGACCCTCTACATCACAGTCAGCAGGCCCAGTGTAGCCAATTAGGCTACACTAGCCCCTGGAGCCACTCCCCCCTAATAAAAGGCAGGCAGCGGCGGCCATTATGCTCACTCGTGTGCCTGCGTTAGTGAGAGTAGGGCGAGCTGCTGCAGACTGTCTCTCATAGGGAAAGATTAGTTAGGCTTAGCTTGTTCCTGGCTGCATACCTGTTCTGTTTAGTGAGCCCACCATACCTGTTCTGTTCAGTGAGCCCACTGGATACGTGCATACCTGTTCAGTGAACCTGCCACTGCATACCTGTTCTGTGAACCCACCACTGCATACCTGTACTGCGAACCCACCACTGCATACCTGTTCAGTGAACCCACCACTGCATACCTGTTCAGTGAACCCACCACTGCATACCTGTTCAGTGAACCTGCCACTGCATACCTGTTCTGTGAACCCACCACTGCATACCTGTTCTGTGAACCCACCACTGCATACCTGTTCAGTGAACCCACCACTGCATCCCTGTTCAGTGAACCCACCACTGCATACCTGTTCAGTGAACCTGCCACTGCATACCTGTACTGTTCAGTGAACCTGCCACTGCATACCTGTTCTGTTCAGTGAACCCGCCACTGCATACCTGTTCTGTTCAGTGAACCCTCCACTGTATACCTGTTCAGTTAACCCACCACTGCATACCTGTTGTGTTCAGTGAACCCGCCACTGTATACCTGTTCTGTTCAGTGAACCTGCCACTGCATACCTGTTCTGTTCAGTGAACCTGCCACTGTATACCTGTTCTGTTCAGTGAACCTGCCACTGCATACCTGTACTGTTCAGTGAACCCGCCACTGCATACCTGTTCTGTGAACCCGTCACTGCATACCTGTTGTGTTCAGTGAACCCGCCACTGTATACCTGTTCAGTGAACCTGCCACTGCATACCTGTACTGTTCAGTGAACCCGCCACTGCATACCTGTTCTGTGAACCCGCCACAGTATACCTGTTCTGTTCAGTGAACCCGCCACTGCATACCTGTTCTGTTCAGTGAACCCACCGCATCAGTGCGCATACCTGTGCAGTTAAGTGAACCCACCTACCTATGTGAGTGCACGCAGTGTGATATACCACTCCGTGCATACCCGATACGGACAAAACAGGTAGAGGAAGAGGTAGTGCCAGAGTCAGAGGAAGGCCACCCGGCAGGTCTGTGCGAGGTCGTGTAAATGTAATTTCGTGTGGACCTGGCCCACAGTACACTGCTCGGAAGAAGGCACGTCCCATCACCTCCCAAGATTGTCAAGACGTGGTTGAGTATTTAGGGACACAGAACACCTCATCTTGCTCAGCCACCAGCGCTACTACTAGCACCACTTCCGCTGCATTTGACACTTCGCAAGAATTATTTAGTGGTGAAATCAATGATGCACAGCCATTGTTGTTACAGCCAGATGAATTTTCACCAGCTCATATGTCTGAGTTACGCGACAACACTATGGATGTAACGTGTGAGGAGGAGGAAGGACCTACTGATGGTGCATGTTTGGATTTGTCTGAGGCAAGCGAAGCTGGGCAGGATGATTACGATGACGATGATACAGATCCTCTGTATGTTCCCAATAGAGGAGATGAAGAGGGGGACAGTTCAGAGGGGGAGTCAGAGAGTAGTAGGAGGAGAGAAGTTGCTGAAAGAAGCTGGGGCAGCTCTTCGTCAGAAACAGCTGGTGGCAGTGTCCGGCACCATGTATCGCCACCTTTGTACAGCCAGCCAACTTGCCCTTCAGCATCAGCTGCTGAGGTCCCCATAGTGCCCACATCCCAGGGTGGCTCAGCGGTGTGGACATTTTTTAATGTGTGTGCCTCAGATCGGAGCAAAGCCATCTGTTCGCTCTGCCAATAAAAATTGAGCCGTGGAAAGGCCAACACTCACGTAGGGACAAGTGCCTTACGAAGGCACCTGGAGAAAAGGCAAAAACAGCAATGGGATGGCCACCTGAGCAAAAGCAGCAGCAGCACACAAAAGAAAAGTCACCCTCCTTCTCCTCTTCCTCCTTCAGGTGCATCATCTGCTTCTGCCGCTTTCTCCCTTGCACCTTCACAGGCACCCTCCTCCACTCCGCCTCTGCCCTTGAGCGGTTCCTGCTCCTCTGCCCACAGCAGCAGTCAGGTGTCCGTGAAGGAAATGTTTGAGCGGAAGAAGCCAATTTCGGCCAGTCACCCCCTTGCCCGGCATCTGACTGTTCTGGTGGAACTGTTAGCTCGCCAGCTGTTACCATACCGGCTGGTGGACTCTGAGGCCTTCCGTAAATTTGTGGCCATTGGTAGACCGCAGTGGAAGATGCCAGGCCGCACTTATTTTTCTAGAAAGGCCATACCCCAACTGCACCGTGAAGTTGAGAGGCAAGTGGTGTCATCTCTTGCGAAGAGCGTTGGGTCAAGGGTACACCTAACCACGGATGCCTGGTCTGCCAAGCACGGGCAGGGCCGCTACATTACGTACACAGCCCATTGGGTTAACCTGGTGAACGATGGCAAGCAGGGCGCAGCGGACCAAATTGTGACACCTCCACGGCTTGCAGGCAGGCCTCCTGCCATTTCCTCTCCTCCTGCTACATGCTCTTCGCTGTCCTCCCCCTCCTTGGCTGACTGGCAGTTCTCCTCTCCAGCTACACAGCCCCAGCTCCGCAGGGCCTATGCTGCATGCCAGGTATGACGGTGTCACGCCATCTTAGACATGTCTTGCCTCAAAGCGGAGAGTCACACTGGAGCAGCTCTCCTGGCTGCTCTTAAGAAACAGGTGGATGAGTGGCTGACCCCGCACCACCTGGAGATAGGCAACGTGGTGTGCGACAACGGCAGCAATCTCCTTGCCGCTTTGCATATGGGGAAGCTGACACACATACCCTGCATGGCACATGTCATGAATCTAGTTGTTCAAAGATTTGTGTCAAAGTACCCTGGCTTAGCGGATGTCCTGAAGCAGGCCAGGAAGTTCTGTGGGCATTTGAGGCGGTCGTACACAGCCATGGCACGCTTTGCGGAAATTCAGCGGAAAAAGAACTTGCCGGTGAGACGCCTGATTTGCGATAGCCCGACTCGCTGGAATTTGACCCTGCTCATGTTCTCCCGCCTGCTAGAACAGGAGAAAGCCGTCACCCAGTACCTCTACAACTACAGTAGAACGAAACAGTCTGGGAAGATGGGGATGTTCTGGCCCGACAACTGGACACTGATGAGAAATGCATGCAGGCTCATGCGGCCGTTTGAGGAGGTGACCAACCTGGTGAGCCGCAGTGAAGGCACCATCAGCTACTTGATTCCCTACGCTTACTTCTTGGAGCGTGCTGTGCATAGAGTGGTGGATGAAGCTGTGAATGAGCGTGACCAGGAACAGTTACGGCAGGAACAGGCTTGCGACCAATTTTCATCAGACCCAGCTGTTTCCTCAACACCTGCGGCAGCACAGAGGGGGGGAGGAGGAGGAAGAAGAGAAGTCGTGTGCAGAAGACGAGTCAGACTCAGAGGATGATGAGCAAGGTGTTTCTTTGGGGGAAGAGGAGGAGGGGACGGCGGCAGGAGAACAACCGCAGCAGGCGTCGCAGGGGGCTTGTACTGCTCAACCTTCCCGTGGTATTGTTCGCGGCTGGGGGGAGGAGGTTGACTTACGTGACGTCACTGAGGAAGAGCAAGAGGAGATGGATGATACATCTGGATCCGACTTTGTGCAGATGTCGTCTTTTATGCTGACCTGCCTGTTGAGGGACCCCAAATAAAAAACCTCAAGGGGAATGAGCTGTACTGGGTGGCCACACTACTAGACCCTCGGTACAGGCACAAAGTGGCGGACCTGTTACCAACTCACCTGAAGGTGGAAAGGATGCAGTACATGCAGAACAAGCTGTCAACTATGCTTTACAATGCCTTTAAGGGTGATGTGACAGCACAACGCCAGCAAGGTACCACTACCACTAATCCTCCTCCCATGTCCACGCAGTCAAAGACAGGACGCTCTAGCGATCTCATGGTGATGCCAGACATGCGGACGTTCTTTAGTCCAACGCCTCGCCGTAGCCCTTCCGGATCCACCCTCCACCAACGCCTGGAACGGCAGGTAGCCGACTACCTGGCCTTAAGTGTGGATGTAGACACTGCTGTGAACAGCGATGAGGAACCCTTGAACTACTGGGTGTGCAGGCTTGACCTGTGGCCAGAGCTGTCCCAATTTGCCATCCAACTTCTCTCCTGCCCTGCCGCCAGCGTCCTGTCAGAAAGGACCTTCAGCGCAGCTGAAGGCATTGTCACTGAGAAGAGAAGTCGCCTAAGTCACAAAACTGTTAAGTATCTCACCTTTATCAAAATAAATGAGGCATGGATCCCGGAGGGCTGCTGCCCGCCCCAAGACTAAGTCAGTCCACGCACACAGCATCTCTGCCTGCACACCGTGTGACTGGCTGCCTGGCCTGCCCCAACAAGACTAAGTCGCTCCCAGTCCCTCCACACAGCATGTCTGCCTGCAGGCCGCTTGACTACCTTCTCCGCCACCACCAACAGGGTCCGGGACTTCAGGCGGATTGCTGAATTGTTTAGGCCGCTGCTAGCAGCGGCCGCTGTAATAATTTTTCTGGTGCGTGTACATGACTGCCTAATTTTTCTGGCTGCACTGCGGGCAGCTGCAACAACAAAAGAAAAGGCATGTACATGCGCCCATTCCCCTTCGTGATCATTACCTTGCCATGGTGAAGGGGCTTGCGTATCACAATGAAGCAATGACCGGCGCCTAGATGAGTGTCTCGGGGGGCACACCCACGATAATAAGGTCGTTGCCTCATTGTGGTCAGACCAAATTTGATCAGCTGGACAGTCACTGTTCTGTCATTCAGCTACATCAGCCAGGTGACCATATGGGCTGTAAAGCCACCAAAACCTGCACTCTCGCCATGGTGCGCACCAGTCCAGCACGGCCGTCACTACAAAAACAGCTGTTTGCGGTGCGTTACACGGTGAGTTTGGTGTGTCAGTGTGAAGCAGTACCTTAATTACACTACCTGATTGATGTATACACATGCAAGATGTTTTAAAGCACTTTAGGCCTGTCATTTAGCATTCAATGTGATTTCTGCCCTTAAAACGCTGCTTTGCGTCAAATCCAGATTTTTCCCGGGGACTTTTGGCATGTATCCAGGTGTTAGACCCCTTGAAACATCTTTTCCATCACTTTTGTGGCCAGCATAATTTTTTTTTTCAAAGTTCGCATCCCCATTGAAGTCTATTGCGGTTCGCGAACTTTTACGCGAACCGAACCTTACGCGGAAGTTCGCGAACCCGGTTCGTGAACCTAAAATCGGAGGTTCGGCCCCATAAGTAGCCAGAGAGACAACCGCCACATTAGATAGCCAGAAAGAGACCTAACTATAGGTAGCCATAGAGGCCCCTCAGTATAATTAGCCTGCCCCCACTCCCACCTCCAGGATGGAAAGTCATAGAGCAGGGGTCTCAAACTCAATTTACCTGGGGGGCCGCAGGAGGCAAAGTCAGGATGAGGCTGGGCCGCATAAGGAATTTCACAATCGTGGTGCATCGCCACCTCTGCCCGCCCCTCTCACTCTTCCTTCATAGAGAGGGGCGGGGAGAGGCGGCGATCCGTGCGGCGATTGACGTCAGGAGGGGCAGAGCTGAAGCTGAAAGCTCTGCCCCTTCCAGGAAATGCAGGGGGATTGCCCCCCGGGCGATTTGGGGGCTCTGCAGCCCTCGTTTAGCGGTGGGGATGCGGCAGATTACTTGGGAGCACTGAAGCGAACTATAAGGAAGCTTTTACTGGCGAGGGCCACAAAATATTGTATTGAGGGCCGCAAATGGCCCGCGGGCTGCAAGTTTGAGACCCCTGTCATAGAGTAACTCCCAGTATACAGTAGGTAGCCAATAGTGCTGCCCCCCCTCCTTATAGGTAGCTAGAGAGGGCACATTCCAGAATGGTTACATATTTAGCTTGGATTGAAGAAGACAATAAGTTAAATCACTGATCAACTCTTCTGGGAAATACCTAGTAATTTAAGCCATGGATGTCTTTCGGAAAAAAACAAAACAAAAAAAAAAACAAGCCCTCTTTAAAGGCAGATATAGAATTTGGCACTACTTCTGCTAATTTTGTTAAGATATTCCACATTGTAATCTCTCTTACTGCAAAGAACACTTATCTTCAAATCCGAACGTTTAGATATCCGCGATCATGCAGATATCCGAACGCATTATCTGGGCTATCCGGCCGGATTCGGATATCTGGATAGAAAAAATGGAAGTGCAATTTAAATTGCTTTAAAAACGTTTTTAAGGGTAAATGAGGCATGTAGCATCATTATTTTTTGAAGGGGAACACTAATTGATGATGTGGGGACATAAAATCCCCCTCCCCCCAAAAAAATGGCTGTCAATTAACACCAGGACTAGGTTCCAGACAGTGGTCAGGCAGCCCACACTGTGTCCAAAGTCCAACCGCACAACTGGGACATGACAGTTTTCAGCCAAGACACCTCCAAAAAATCATGCAGCAATTGTGTTCTGGGTTATATATAGGTGGTATCAGTGGCCTGTGGCACCCTGGCCTGGCGGTGGGAGCTGCACAAGCAGCAGGAGCAGGGCAATGCAGCAGCAGCAGGTGTAACGTGTGCCAGGAGCATGCCGGACGTGGCACATGGCAATTGGCACTTAGCACGTGTCACGTGGCACTTGCCAAGTGCCACACATGGCCCTTGCCAAGTGCCACGTGGCACTTACCAAGTGTCATGTGGCACTTGCCACGTGCCACATGGCACTTGCCATTTGCCAAGTGTCATAACGCACTTGCCAAATGGCAAGTGCCACGTGACAAGTGGCAAATGCCATGTGGCAAGTGACACGTGCCAAGCACCCGGCACTTCGCGCGAAGCTCCCATTAAGCCCTATGGGACTTTGCACGTACGCGCGGTAGCTTCGCGCGAGTGAGAGCACAAAGCGGTGATAACTTTGCTAGTGCAAAGGTTATCACGCCTAAAGTCTTTTAGGCGTGATAACTGAGTTATCACCGCTTTGTGAATCGAGCCCTAACTGTCACACTGGCACTGCTCACAGCACAGCAGTTCTGTAGAACGCTAACACAGTAGCACTAATACTCTAACAACTACTAGCACTGACTGCAGTACTAAAGTACTAACTAACTACACAACAACACAGTAATCCTATTCCCTAATCCCTAACCTACCTAACCTATACCTAAGGCTAATAGCTGTCCAGCAGGCATCAGCTGGCCTGGTCTGTGCAAAGCACACACACAGACACATAGCAGCTGCCTGCAGCAGACTCTGACTGTCACAGTATGACATCAATGAAGCTAATTAACTATTTAACAATTCTAGTGTAGTGATAGTGAAGGGGTTAATTACTGAACAGCTTTAGGTTTATAACTGTGTACAGCCCCCTTGCTAAGCCACCAGCACTGCAGCATGTCTCTCAGTGAGCATTCAGCAAGCTAAAATGATATGTCTCATCATGGCAGCCCTCCTTATTATACCAGGGGGGCTAGCCAGTGTTCCTTTCTGTGATTGGGTGCCAGGGATTAGGCTGCGAGGCCTCTGATTGGCTCAATGAGGTCATGTGGGGCTGGCCAGGGTTCCCCTCTGTGATTGGTTGCTAGGGATTCTGCTGGGAGCCCTCTGATAGGCTCCAGGACATAATCACCTTAGTTACAGTATTTTGGATCCGGATATCCGCAATATTCCGTGGATATCCGGGTTATGCGGCCAAATATACGCAGATAGCTATCCGGATTTCTAGAGAAATCCGAAATCTGATCCGGATAGCATAAAAATGGTCGGATATCCGGGTTTCCCGGATATCCGGAATCCGGATGAGCACCCCTGCACCCCTCTATGTATATGCATACATTTAGCAGCAGAAACAGTAGTAGTAGTAGTAGTAGTAGTAGTAGATTGTAAGCCTTTGGCAGTTACATCTTCTGATGTATGGGCACCTCAACCCCATCCCGACCACATTACGCCAATAGGCGTTGGGAAGGTGGCAGCCACAGGACCGCCTAATGCCGAAAGGCGTCAAATGCCGGGGTGGAGTTTTACAGGGTATCGCGCTCGCATCTCAGCTTAAGTGATGGAGATCCGCTCCGTCATCAGTCTACCAGCGGTGACCGCCGCTAGCAGACGGTTAGATGGCTGGTGCCTATGGGAGAGGATCGCCTGATTGGCTGGAAGGAAGGAGGGAGGGGAATAACAAACAAAAATAAACACATTTAAAAAAAATACAAATAAATAAACACTAGAGCAGCGATCAGAGCCCACCAACAGAAAACTCTATTAGTGGGCAGAAAGAGGGAGGGGGGGGGCACTTGTGTGCTAACTGATATGGCTTTGCAGCAAGTTTTTAAAGCTGCAGAGCACTACATTGTAAAAAATAGCCTGGTCACTAGGGGGTGTAAGCCTGTGGTCCTCAAGCTGTTAAGCAGATAATTCATTCCCAGAAAGCTCTGATATGGATTACTGAGGAAGGTGAGTTAGAATTCCAGGGCATAGAGATTGTGTGACCTCATTTGCAGATATCGTGACTAAGTAGTCAGACTAAAGTAGAACTTGAAATAGTATCTCTGATAGCTGAGAGATTAAACACAGCTGTCCCCACTGTAGAAAGTCTGTTCTTTTCATCTTTTTTATTTGACATAAACCTTATAATTGATTTACAGTAAAAACGTTCTTTCTATTTTTACCATCAAGTTGCATCGCTACCTGCAGAAAACTACATTTTCCTTTGATTCTAATGAGCCAGCGCCTTTCTTTAATGAATACGGAGAATTTGCTTCTCCTTCCAAAATAACAAATTGGGTACGTCATCCGGACCGCACCTTGACATACCGGGATGTGGGGACATTCACCCCCTGGGCTCCTGAGGACCAGCAGCTTCAGATAAATGCAACGCTTATAACATGGAAACATGCTAATAAGGTGGGAGAACAATGTAAACTTTCACTAATTATGCAGACTAGACTGTGATCATTTAGGGCCCGTTCACACTGCACGCGTTTCCAGCCGCGTTTTGGAAACGCGTGCAGGTGGCCGACACGCAGGATATCAGACATTGCATAGAGTGCAATGTCTGATGTCCACACTGCATGCGTTCCGGACCTGTGCGGTCCGGGAACACATGCTGCACGCAGATTTTACAAAAACGCGCGGCTGTCCCATTCACTTTTCAGTGATGGGATCAGCCACGCAACGCATACGAACGCGGATGGCGTGCGTTCGTACGCGTTGCGGTCCGCTTGCGTAGCCGTCCACATTTTGCAGTCTGAACGGGCCCTTATAAATGCATAACTCTGCGTCAACTCCATAATTTTTGGTGGGGCTTTTGGCATGGATCCCCCTCTGGCATGCCATGGTCCAGGTGTTAGGCCCCTTGAAACAACTTTTCCATCACTTTTGTGGCCAGAAACAGTCCATGAAAGTTTTAGAATTTGCCTGCCCATTGAAGTCTATGGAGGTTTGCGCTGTTCAACTGTTCACAAATTTTTACGGTGATTCAAGTTTGAAGTTTGTGAACCCAAAAATTTGATGTTTGACCCAACTCTATTTCTGGGAAGCAATTGCGGATTTTGGAAGGAAATATGTTAATAGTAATCTTAAGCTAACACCGCTGGCTGCCATTTTTGAGATCTGTGAACAATGAAGAGATAAATATGATGTGCTTTGATGTAGGTAGATCGTATTCAGTGGCTAGGAGTGTGATTGAGAAAAGCTGGAAAGATAAAAAAAAACACCCACACTACAGGACTGTATGATGGAGATAGGCAACTTCTTTGTAAAAATGGAGAGCCCAGCCCACTGAGAGTACAGACCCCCATGATCTTAATAATCTGAAGTAGGCACTGAAAAACCTAGAGGCAGTTTCTCAAAGCATGTTTGTTTACATTCCAGTGTTAATACATTTGTGTTTAGCAAGTAAAAAGATACTGTTATCTTTAGTCTGGATGCAGATTTGAAGCTAAATAACAGGACAAAGTGCTTTTTTTAACCATTTCAGTGATTTTCTGCTAGAATTTTTTTCTGGGAAAGTAGCTCTAGTAGTACTGGTAGCCAATATATTTGCACCAGTATAAGTGCTGTAACGCTGGGGAAGGGGGGGGGGGGGTCATACTTTCTGACCGGCCAGCACAAGGCTGAGAGCTGAATAATGGAAGAGGCTACACAGGCTGCCCAGAGCAACTGCAGCTCTGGGCTTCTGATAAGACGCAATGGCAGCGCAGTGCAATATTGCGCTGCTCTTGCGATAGCAAACATTCAGACAGATACAAGGCAGACTGGAGTGAGGTAACCAATAGCAATCACAGCAATGGCTACCTCACAAGGACAGGACTAGGAGGTCAGAGGCTGACAGAATGAATGCTTGCTAATCTAGTCACTGCCTCAGTGACAGCACGCATTCACAAAGACAGGAGTGAGGTAACCAATAGCAATCACAGCAATGGCTACCTCGCAAGGACAGGACAGAATCGTCAGGCAATAGCAGAGTCAAAAGGCAGGCAAACGTAATACATACAGCAGAAAACAAAGCAAGCGCTCACCAACACGGGCCGCATCTGAATGACTCATCACCTCATATGCACCGCTTAAATAGCTCAAATACACACTCAGCAATCAGACAGATGCAAAACATATGCAAAACTAAATACTTACCATGCAAAACAGGATAGCACAATGGGTGCTGCTAGCCTGGTAGTTACAGAACTGTGGAAACGAAATAAAGGTAAAAGGCTGCGCATCCCTGACCCAATACTGTACAATTGTATGGTTAATCGCTGTGGCGCACACCGCCCCCCCTGGACTGAAATGTACGCCCGCATCCAAACAATGCAATACTGGTCTATGGAGAAATTTTAGCTTCCATCATAGTTTTGCATGCAAAAATATAGATATACTGGACATCTGCACCAACGTTGAGGTAAATCTCCAAGGCAGATGTCCTAACACTAAACTGACCTAAGTTAAAAGCAAATGTCATTGCCCTGGCAGCAGCTAACGCTAAAATGTGTAACTTACATTCAATACAGACAGCAGAAAACAAAGCAAGCGCTCACCAAAAAATATAGATATACTCATGTCCAGTATATCTATATTTTTGCATGCAAAACTATGATGGAAGCTAAAATTTCTCCATAGACCAGTATTGCATTGTTTGGATGCGGGCGTACATTTCAGTCCAGGGGGGGCGGTGTGCGCCACAGCGATTAACCATTCAATTGTACAGTATTGGGTCAGGGATGCGCAGCCTTTTACCTTTATTTTGTTTAAACGTAATACATAGACAAATATACAATAGATATGATTTCCTAGCGTATTACAATTTACAGCTATTAATGAAACTACAACCGACTGACTAACATATGTATATATCAGCGAACCGATATATAACATAAGCAAGGAAGACTGGCTAGGATCAGGAGCAATACAGCGAACAAGGCTAGGTAATACAAATCTCTATACTAGAAGGAGTACATATATATGTCCTCGTGGGAAATATATAATCGTAGCTCCACAGGATAACTGAACTAAGACAAGGAATATATTTTACAATATCAAGGGACCCAGTAACAGCTTAGACAGAGCTGAAACTATGACGGGTCGGGGTCTAGCAGGAGAGGCAGGCCTTTATGCTGGCATCAGCCAATGGATGCAAGCATGCAAATCTCCACACAGCTGAATGGTAATCACTCAATCCTGTGCTGGCCTGGATACCATTTGCTAGCTGAAAGATCATCAAAACAAATGCATGCAGAACTATGCAAGAACATGCATGCAGGAAATCCAGGGTTATCTGGCTGCAGCTCAGCTGCAGCAAACCATTAGGGGAATAATGACAGTATTCTGAGCTGTCCAGAACTGCAGAGCAATTGCAAACGACAATGTGACTCACTGCGAATGCACAACCGAATGCAGACTGACAAACCATAACTGTCCATTTGCACTTCCACCTGCAATGGACAGAACACGTCACAGGAGGAATCCTAACAGGTGTCCCCAGTATAGATCAGCCAGGCATAGGTGCCCCCAGTATAGGTAGCTAGGCTTAGATGTCCTTCCCAGTAGAGGTAAGCCAGGTAAAGTTTCCCCCAGTATAAGTTAGCCAGGTAAAATTGCCCCCTATATAGGTTAACCATGTATAGTTGCCCCCAGTATAGGTTAGCCAGTATAGGTTTGCCAGGTACAGGTACCCCGGGTATAGGTAGTAAACAGGTATAGTTGTCCCCAGTATAGGTAGCTGGGTATAGTTGCCTTCAGTATAGATAGACAGGTATAGTTGCCCCAAGTATAGGTTAGCCAGGTAGGTGCTCCCAGTACAGGTTAGCCAGGTAGGTGCCCCCGTATAGGTTAGCTAGGTATAGTTGCCACCAGTATAGGTTAGCCAGGTCCACCAGTATAGCCAGCCTGCTCCCCCTCCCCCAGGCCACCGCTCATTTCCCTTCTCGAAAACAAGCGGCGGCTGCCTCTTGCAGTAAGTCATGGACCCCCCTCCTTCCAGTCTGTGAAGAGAGGAGAGCTGCCCTGACTCTGCTCCAGTAGCAGCGCGTATACTGGAAGTAAAGTACTGACCAGCCACCTGACTTCAGGATGCCTCCTGAGGAAGTAGCGTCACCTGGGTCATGGGCGACCCGGGGCTGTGTGTGGTGAATCTTGCCCTGCATTCACTTGGGATAGAGTGGAAGGAAAGGCACACCAGATAGGGAAGGGGCAGAAGGACAGAGGAGAGGGGTAGAGAGAGAAGAGAGAGAGTGAAGGGGAGAATAGATTATCACGGGGCCACACAAGAATGGATGATGGTGTGAATGATGGCTTAGTTAATGTTGGAGTTATGTATTTATCCATATACAGGTAGTCCTCGGGTTACGAACGACCCGACTTACGAACGACCCGCTGATACGAACCCGTCGTGATTATGTCATTTCCGTGTGGGGGAAGTTTGAGGAAGCGGCTTAAAACTCCCCCCAAGTGCCGGCGCATGCAGCAGCAGCATTGGACTCACCTCTAAACCGAGTCCAACGCTGTCTGTCTTCCTCTCTCCACATCCAGATCCCTCTAGCCGTTTACAGCACCGCTTCCTGGATGTCACATGACATACAGGAAGTGGTGCTTTACGCAGCTAGAGGGAGCTGGATGCGGAGAGAGGAGGACAGACAGCATTGGACTCGTAAGGAGGTGAGTGAGGGGCTATGAGGTGGCACAGAGGGGGCAATGAGGAAGCACAGAGGGGGCAATGAGGTAGCACAGAAAGGGTAATGAGGTGGCACAGAGGGGGCAATGAGGCAGCACAGAGGGGGCAATGAGGCTGCACAGAGGGGGCAATGAGTCTGCACAGAGGGGGCAATGAGTCTGCACAGAGAGGGCAATGAGTCTGCACAGAAGGGGCAATGAGTCTGCACAGAGGGGGCAAAAAGGCAGCACAGAGGAAGCAAAGCAGGAAGTACAAACAGAGGCACAGAGGGGGCATAGAGAGGCACAGGGGGACAAACAGACACAGAGGGGGACACTGAAGGCAAAGCGGGGCACATAGGATCCAAAGGGGACAGTTTAAGAACGAGCCTACAGTCCCTATCTAATTTGTTAACTGGGGAATACCTGTATTTGATACAGACTATGAAGAAAATTATAAATGTGCAGTCTGGAAAGGAATTGGCAATTCTACTGGTCAGCCCATTTAACAAATAAAGTTGATGTATGCAGAAAAAAAAAACTGATGTGAATTTGCTTGTTCAGGGTCTATAGCTAAATGTATTAGAGGCAGAGAATCAGCAGGACAGCCAGGCAACTGGTATTGCTTAAAATGACATGAATATGGCAGCCTCCATATCCCTCTAACTTCAGTTGTCCTTTAAAATTCCCCTATTAACTACTTTGGCCTTTTGGACATGTAATATACATCCAAAAGGCTGCATGTGCGCTCCTGTGGCCGATAGCGCATGTGCACGTGCGCTCCTGGCCGTAGTTAGTTAGCCAGAGAATCAATGAATCAGGACAGGGTGCCCGATCATGGATCCCTTCTCTCGGAAGCCTCGCTCTTTCTGCCTCTTACGTCCCCCCTACATCCCTCTAAGCGTACATTTTATGCTTAGAGTGACATAATGTAAAAAAAACTCATGGCTGCCATCTTGTGTGGCCAAATAGTAAAACTACATCTACATTAAAAAAACAACAACACATATTTACATAAAAAAATACTATTTACATCCCACCCTCACTAAAATATCCAAATAAAATGTTTTATAAAAATAAATGACAATACAAAAATAAAAAACAACGTAAATATTTACCTAAGGGTCTAAACTTTTTAAATATTCATGTAAAGATGAAATATTTCTATTTTTTTATTATTATAAGCTTGTAAATAGTGATAGATGCAAAACAGAAAAAATGCACTTTTATTTCCAAATAAAATATTATCGCCAAACATTGTGATAGGGACATAATTTAAATAATGTAATACCCAGAACTATTAGGCAAATACAATACGTGGGATTTAATTATGGAGGCATGGATTATTTTAAAACTACAATGGCCGAGAAATAATGAATTGTTTCCGTTTTTTTCTTATTGTTCTTGTTAAAATGCATTTACAGTAAAGTAGCTCTTAGCAAAATGTACCACCCAACGAAAGCCTAATTGGTGGTGGAAAAAACAAGATATAGATCAGTTCATTGTGATAAGTAGTGATAAAGTTATAGGCGAATGAATGGGAGGTGAAAATTGCTTGGATGCATGAAGTGAAACATGACTGAGGGCTGAAGTGGTTAAAATTATAATGTCTTTATGAGTTGGGAGATCAACAGTTGTTAAGGATATATTCCCAAACAACCATCCACTCTTTCATACTGCTATTTGGATGGAGTATGAAAACAATTGATCACTCGCAAGCCTCAAGTTACAATATAATACACCTATGAGCTGGGCATGTATTGGAGTGATATCAGTTCTTCATCTTCACAGAGAAACAAGTATTTGCCTTGCTGCACAAGGTATTTTTGGTAAGTGTCAGCCTGAGGTTTGTTGGAAATGTGTCTAGTTCTGTGTGCAGTAGGCCTTAAGCTGGTGTAGGAGGGACTTTTGTTTCTCAGTGAACACTAATTATGCTAAAAATATAATTCCAGAAACCTTTACCTTTATAGGATCTACATTTTCACAATTTCTCCAGCATAGGTTAGACAAAGAGTGAAAAAAACCTTTGCTAATTAGCTTGGTCTTTTGTCCAGGAAGAATTACAAATTAGGTTGGCAACCCTGCCACCTGTGGAAGCCCCCCCCCCCCCCCCACACACACATTCTCAAAAGGGGTGCAATGTGCTTGCCATAGGCACCATCTTCCCTAGATACCCCTTGTTGTCAAATGTTACTATACTATGGTCACTATATTCCCAGATGTTCTTGAACTTGCACATTTGATATAACATCTGGTCTATCTGCAATAATCAAATCAAGCAGAGCATTTCCATTTGGTTGATTTGGTTACAATGTGAGTTAAGTAATGGTTTTGCAGTGTTCATATAAATCTGTCACTTTTACTAGAGCAAGTGGTCTCAATTTCCCAGTTAATGTCTGGATAATTAAAATGAAACATCATTTTTATGACCCCACTTTTGCTTGAAGCTTTTTCAATCTGCTGCAATAACTGCTCTTCCTCAATGTCATTTATGTGTGGAGGTGTATAACAGACCCCAATAAGCAATTGCCAACTCCTATTTCTGGCATGTCACTTGCCCATACAGATTCCATGGTGTCACAGTCCTCTGCCATGTCTTCAATTAAAACTTGAGATACGGAAGTCTTTACAAACATATAGACCCCCAAATTATCTTTTCTAAAAAACCATCCAACCATGACCAATGTTGATCGGATACCTCATTATCCTATTCGAGTTTGGTCGAATTCGGATAGTAAACTATTCGAATTCACTCGAAGTTCGATATTCGAGTTAATCGAATATCCGATTCAAACTCGGATATCCAACGTCACTACCCGAGTCTGTATTCGAGTAAAATATACGAGCTGGCCTTAAATAGCTTTTAAAACTTGTATTGGAGGTCAATGATACATGAAACCACCTTTTTTATGAAGAAAAACATCAAGTGATTATGTGGTGATGTAGTAGTTATAAAAAAGGTATCAAAAATAGTAAATTAACTTCATGAAAAGTGTTTGCATGAGAAAGTGTGTCTTCTTCTTCTTCCTCTTCTTCTTCTTCTTCTTCTTCTTCTTCTTCTTCTTCTCCTCCATCTCCTTATCCTTCTCCTTCTCCTATATCTTCTTCTTCTATATCTTCTTCTTCTATATCTTCTTCTTCTATATCTTCTTCTCTATCATTATATTATGTGTCTTGGTTTTCCTTTCTTTTGTAATATTTTTTTTTACTTCATTTGTGGAAATATTTTATTTTAATAACACCATAGTTATATTTGTGTTGATGGCATAATAGGTACTAGTGGCACATTGCAAAGCCACAGTGCCTTTTTCTGTGTACCCTGGCGGTGGTAAAACACAGACATTAGCAGGAGGAGGAAGTAGTTGCAGCTATTGTAGTGTGGTAATAGCTGGTAGGAGAGTGGGTAGCAGCAGAAAATAGTTCTTCTTCTGTTCTCCCTGGCAGTGGTAGCAGCAGCACACAGACAGCAGAAGCTCAATGCAGCTACAGGAGGAGGAGTAGTGTGTGTCAGGCAGTGTGATGTGACTGACATAATAGGCCCTGGTTCCTAGCGGTGGTACCAGGGCCGTAAATGAACATCATGAGGTTCCAGACAGCGGTCGTGAAGCCCACATGGGGCTTTATTCACAAAGCGGTGCTAACTGTTAGAACGCCTGTGAAAACCCCCTTAGCACGTCTAAACAAGCTTTTCACGCATAAAACTTTACGCGCATACTGCACAGAGCGCAGGGCGCTTCGCGCAAAGTGCCCATTAAAGCCTGAGGGACTTAGTACGCGTAAAACTTTGAGCGTGCAAAGTTAGCGCGCGATCTGATTGAGAAATCCGGTGCTAACCTACTTAGCACCCTGGTTAGCGCGTCTAAAGACTTTAGACATGCTAAGTAGGTTAGCACCGCTTTGTGAATCAAGCCCATTGTGTCCAATACACAATTGGGACAGCAAAATAATGCAGCTATTTGTGAGCGTAAATAGTTGGTGGCGCATGGGCAGCAGCACCTTGTAATGTGTTCCCTGGCAGTGGAAACATACAGACAGCAGGAGGAAATACAGCAGCTGGCAGTGTGAGGAGGTTGAGTGTGTGGCAGACTGGCAGCAGGCAGCAGGCAGGAGGGCAGGCAGCGAGACATAATAGGCCCTGGGTCCTAGCGGTGGTTCCAGGGCCGTAAATAAACACCATGAGGTTCCAGACAGGGGTCGTGAAGCCCACATTGTGTCCAATACACAATTGGGACAGCACAGTTTTCAACCCGGACACCTCTAAAATAATTTAATTATTGTTTTTTTCAAAATAATGCAGCTATTTGTGAGCGTAAATAGCTGGTGACGCAAGGGCAGCAGCACCTTGTAATGTGTTCCCTGGCAGTGGAAACATACAGACAGCAGGAGCAAATACAGCAGCAGGCAGCGTGAGGAGGTTGAGTGTGTGGCAGACTGGCAGCAGGCAAGAGGGCAGGCAGCGAGACATAATAGGCCCTGGGTCCTAGCGGCGGTTCCAGGGCCGTAAATAAACACCATGAGGTTCCAGACAGCGGTCGTGAAGCCCACATTGTGTCCAATACACAATTGGGACAGCACAGTTTTCAACCTGGACACCTCTAAAATAATTTATTATTATTTTTTTAAATAATGCAGCTATTTGTGAGCGTAAATAGCTGGTGGCGCATGGGCAGCAGCACCTTGTATTGTGTTCCCTGGCAGTGGAAACATACAGACAGCAGGAGGAAATACAGCAGCAAGCAGCATGAGGAGGTTGAGTGTGTGGCAGACTGGCAGCAGGCAGCAGGCAGGAGGGCAGGCAGCGAGACATAATAGGCCCTGGGTCCTAGCGGTGGTTCCAGGGCCGTAAATAAACACCATGAGGTTCTGAATGCGCCCGGATAGCACAGCCCGGATAGCTAATACTATTCAAGCTCAGTATTTGAGCTTGAATAGTAAAAAATGAGCTAGGATATCCGAGTATCTTGGATATCCTAGCTCGGATGAGCATCACTGACCATGATTAACATCTATCTATGTTCCTGTTATGCCTGCAATCTTCAGTCTTTATCTTTATCTGCAGTCTTTATCTATTATCTGCAACTCTAGATCAAAATTCTTATTTGAAAGGCTTCTAGCGTTGGTTAGCATGCGTTTTATGGTATTACCATCACATTTAACTAGTTGCACGTAGTGAAGCATTAGCCTTTGAAAAAACATATTTTCCTGGTTTGCATTCTATCAAAGTATCACATTTCATTACAGGTTACGGTATCCCGATGCTCAGTACCCTGTTTGCCTGGATCAAGGAAAATACCTGGGTCTTCGATTCATAAATGCTGCTATAGCTGTACCCCATGTGCATTGGGGGAGATCTCCAACACGAGTGGTAAGGTTTCTATTTACTGTTGTTGTATAGTGATGTGTGAGCAATGCACGTGTACATTTTCCCAATGCTATGTATAGTTTTATATAGATGTAAAAAAAAAAATATATATATATATATATATATATATATCAATCTCTGATCATCCTACTCCCCCCCGCCCCCCCCAAAAAAAGCCATTATGTGTTCCCTTAGTTTTAAGCTACAAATTGCTTGAGTGTCATGTCCAATCAAGAGAGTAAAGTATTCGCTTGCTTGTTGACTGGTGGAAGTAGAGTAGACACCAATTCTAAGGAAGAGGGAACTTCAACATTGGTAAACTGATCTAGTAAACAAAATCACTGCTGTCCATTCTAGATCAGACATTTATGCAACCTTTATTGTTACTAGAGAATCAGCCTTGCTGTGACTGTGTGTTTTGGGTGTTGAGTACTGTTTGTTTGTTTTTCTTGGTTTTTTCTTGTGTGATACCTATTGCCCGTTACAGGAAAATCATGCTGATTTATGATTATAATATCATACAAGAAAATGTATGCCTGTAGGACACTTCACAGGTTGCAGGATATTCTACAGTGGGGGAGATTAGTACAGGCATGGGCAAGTTTGAGAATAGAAATAGTGGTAATGAGGAAAAATATTGTATACAGCAGTGTTATATATGGAAAGAGAGGTGGTTGCAATCAAGAAAAAGAGCATTACAGTTTAATATTGAGGTACCTTGGAGTTAAAGATATGTAGAGATATCACAGACAATGTATATTACATACTAGCTGATGACCCAGCATTACCCGGGTATGTATTCGGCTGGTGCTGGGTCCACCCACTTTTTCTAACCCTTACACACAGTTACTAAATTACTCAATGACCTAGTTTGTGAGCTTTATGGTCCTTTTCATCAACCATCTGCATTGAAATGGAACAAATCTGATTGGCCTAGGTCCATCACCCCCCCCCCACACACACACACACAAACGCAAACACAAACACAAACACACACACACACCTTTTCTACATTTGAACCCCAGTCACCCAGGTTTGAGGCTTGTGCCATTAATAGCACAAGAATGGCAGCAATTAAATATTCCTCTTGAAAATCAATAGGTGGATTTTGATTGGCTTTTGTAGGCTTCACCCATTTTGTGAATATTAATCCCAGTCACCCAGTGACTAACTGTGCAAAGTTTGAGAACCCTGCCATTACCGGTGTAAGAATGGCTGCAGTTTACATTTTACCAGTGAAATGTGTATTTGTCTCCACCCACTGATGACAGGCATTGCCTGAATATGTATTTGATTGGTGTTGACTGCGCCCACTTTTTCTAATCCTAACACACAATTTCACAATTACTCAATAACCTACTTTGTAAGCTTTGCAGTCTTTTGCATCAATAATTTGCATTGAAATGAAGCAAATCTTATTGGCTGTTTGAGGCTCCACTTATTTTCGGAATTTGAGCCCAAGTCACCCAATGACCAACTGTAGCAGGTTAGAGGCTTGTGCCATTCACAGCGCAAGAATGACAGCAATTACATATTCCCCTTGAAAATCAATAGTTGAATTTATTGGCTTTTGTAGGTTCCACCCACTTTCTGAATATTAACCTCTTCAGGACCACAGTCTTTTCGCCCCTTAAGGACCAGAGCCTTTTTTTCCATTCAGACCACTGCAGCTTTCACGGTTTATTGCTCGGTCATACAACCTACCACCTAAATGAATTTTACCTCCTTTTCTTGTCACTAATACAGCTTTCTTTTGGTGCCATTTGATTGCTGCTGCAAGTTTTACTTTTTATTATATTGCAAGAAAGGAAGGAAATGGTCTGGCACTGTAGCTTTTAGTATATATCAGCAGGCATACATGAGTGAAAACAATGGTGTGGCATCAAGTGGCATAGTAGTGCACTGTATCACAAGTACTTATCGTGCTGCTGCTGAGGTGAGGGAGGGACGTCTGTGGGTGCCAGTGGGTGCACGGCCTTACGACCGTTTCGCTGTGGAATAAGCCTTGCTTCTTCTGAGGCCTGTGTGCACAATGTGTGAAGCCGAAGACGCTAGAGAAATAGCTGTCTCCACTCCCCACTTTCCCTTTCCCTCCCCCCCCCCTCCCCCATTCCCCAGCGCTTTCCTCTTATAGGCTTTCTTATATGCATGGAGAGTCTGTAAATACGTATCCTTTTTTAGCTAATAAGCTAGCTCTAGGCAATCTCCCTGGCAACAACATACGTATGTGAAGGAGGCTTTTTTGCTACACGCCCCCTGGTCGCGTCTTGGTCGGAGGCTTCTTTGCCGGCTGGTGACGCGGGTTGGGGTGGAGCAGTCTCCATGGGAACATGCGCACGCCCGTTACCTCAGTGGCTCCGATGAGTGGGCGGCGTGAAGCGTCATGACGCTCCTTCCCGGACAGCAGCCGCTCTCATTGGCCAGCGCATTGGGGATTGTGGGAATGGTAGGCGGGGTTACAACACGGAAGACAGCTATTTCTCTAGCGTCTTCGGCTTCACACATTGTGCACACAGGCCTCAGAAGAAGCAAGGCTTATTCCACAGCGAAACGGTCGTAAGGCAGTGCACCCACTGGCACCCACAGACGTCCCTCCCTCACCTCAGCAGCAGCACGATAAGTACTTGTGATACAGTGCACTACTATGCCACTTGATGCCACACCATTGTTTTCACTTATGTATGCCTGCTGATATATAATAAAAGCTACAGTGCCAGACCATTTCCTCCCTTTTTTGCAATATGTTCCATGATACTGCTCACCAACGGTCTTGAGCACGTAGCCCCTGCTGAGGATACACGTTTATCTGCTAATACTTGCTACATCTCATCCCCGGGTCATCCTGAGTGCCTGCCTAACCTTTTCTTTTTAGATTTACTTTTTATTATATTCATCAAAAAAGACATGAATTTTGTCAAAAAAATTACTTATTTATTTGAAAAATGTCAGCACAGAAAGTTAAAGTTAAATTTCCTATACATTTGAGCGCGAAAGTTATTCTGCTACATGTCTTTGATTAAAAAAAAAAAAACATTCAGTGTATATTTATTGGATTGGGTAAAAGTTATAGTGTTTACAAACTATGGTGCCAAAATGGAATTTTCCCATTTGGAAGCATCTCTGCCTTTTCTAACCACCTGCCATGTTTCATGAGGTGCTAAAATTCCAGGATAGTATAAATACCCCCCAAATGACCCCATTTTGGAAAGAAGACATCCCAAAGTATTCAGTGAGAGGCATGGTGAGTTCATAGAAGATTTTATTTTTTGTCACAAGTTAGCGGAAAATGACACTTTGCGACAAAAAAAAAAAGTTTCCATTTCTTCTAACTTGCGAAAAAAAAATGAAATCTGCCACGGACTCACTATGCTCCTCTCTGAATACCTTGAAGTGTCTACTTTCCAAAATGGGGTCATTTGTGGGGTGTGTTCACTGTCCTGGAATTTTGGGGGTGCCTAATTGTAAGCACCCCTGTAAAGCCTAAAGATGCTCATTGGACTTGGGCCCCTTAGCGCAGTTAGGCTGCAAAAAAGTGCAACACATGTGGTATTGCCATACTCAGGAGAAGTCGTATAATGTGTTTTGAGGTGTATTTTTACACATACCCATACTGGGTGGGAGAAATATCTCCGTAAATGACACATTTTTATTTTTTTTACACACAATTGCCTATTTACAGAAATATTTCTCCCACTCAGCATGGGTATGTGTAAAAATACACCACAAAACACATTATACTACTTCTCCTGAGTACGGCGTATGGTGAGTTCATAGAAGATTTTTTTTTGTCACAAGTTAGCGGAAATTGATTTTAATTGTGTTTTTCACAAAGTGTCATTTTCCGCTAACTTGTGACAAAAAATAAAATCTTCTATGAACTCACCATACTCCTAACGGAATACCTTTGGGTGTCTTCTTTCTAAAATGGGGTCATTTGTGGGGTTCCTATACTGCCCTGGCATTTTAGGGGCCCTAAACCGTGAGGAGTAGTCTTGAAACCAAATGTCGCAAAATGACCTGTGAAATCCTAAAGGTACTCATTGGACTTTGGGCCCCTTAGCGCACTTAGGGTGCAAAAAAGTGCCACACATGTGGTACCGCCGTACTCAGGAGAAGTAGTATAATGTGTTTTGTGGTGTATTTTTACACATACAGATGCTGGGTGGGAGAAATATCTCTGTAAATGATAATTCTTTGATTTTTTTTTACACACAATTGTCCATTTACAGAGAGATTTCTCCCACCCAGCATGGGTATGTATAAAAATACACCCCAAAACACATTATACTACTTCTTCTGAGTATGGCGATAACACATGTGACACTTTTTTGCACCCTAACTGCGCTAAGGGGCCCAAAGTCCAATGAGTACCTTTAGGATTTCAAGGGTCATTTTGCGGCATTTGGTTTCCAGACTACTCCTCACGGTTTAGGGCCCCTAAAATGCCAGGGCAGTATAGGAACCCCACAAGTGACCCCATTTTAGAAAGAAGACACCCCAAGGTATTCCATTAGATGTATGGTGAGTTCATAGAACATTTTATTTTTTGTCACAAGTTAGTGAAAATTGGCACTTTGTGAAAAAAACAATAAAAATTAATTTCCGCTGTTGACAAAAAATAAAATCTTCTATGAACTCGTCATACACCTAACAGAATACCTTGGGGTGTCTTTTTTCTAAAATGGGGTCACTTGTGGGGTTCCTATACTGCCCTGGTATTTTACGGGCCTAAAACAGTGAGTAGTCTGGAAACCAAATTTCTCAAAATGACTGTTCAGGGGTATAAGCATCTGCAAATTTTGATGACAGGTGGTCTATGAGGGGGCAAATTTTGTGGAACCAGTCATAAGCAGGGTGGCCTCTTAGATGACAGGTTGTATTGGGCCTGATCTGATGGATAGGGGGGTGACAGGAGGTGATTGATGGGTGTCTCAGGGGGTGGTTAGAGGGGAAAATAGATGCAATCAATGCACTGGGGAGGTAATCGGAAGGGGGTCTGAGGGGGTCTGAGGGTTTGGCTGAGTGATCAAGAGACCACACGGGGCAAATTAGGGCCTGATCTGATGGGTAGGTGTGCTAGGGGGTGACAGGTGGTGACAGGAGGTGATTGATGGGTGTCTCAAGGTGTGATTAGAGGGGGGAAATAGATGCAAGCAATGCACTGGTGAGGTGATCAGGGCTGGGGTCTGAGGGCATTCTGAGGGTGTGGGCGGGTGATTGGGTGCCCCAGGGGCAGATAGGGGTCTAATCTGATGGGTAGCAGTGACAGGGGCTGATTGATGGGTGATCAGTGGGTGATTAGATGGCAGAACAGATGTAAATATGTAAACAATGCACTTTGAAAGTGATCTGAGGGTAGGTCTGGGGCAATCTGATGGTGTGGGTGGGTGATCAGATTGCCCACAAGGGGCAGGTTAGGGGCTGATTGATGGGTGGCAGTGACAGGGGGTGATTGATGGGTGGCTGTGACAGGGGGTGATTGACAGGTGATCAGTGGGTTATTACAGGGAAGAACAGATGTAAATATTGCACTGGCGAATTGATAAGGGGGGGGGTCTTAGGGCAATCTGAGCGTGTGGGGCGGGTGATTGGGTGCCCGCAAGCGGCAGATTAGGGTCTATTCTGATGGGTAACAGTGACAGGTGATGATAGGGGGTGATTGATGGGTAATTAGTGGGTGTTTAGAGGAGAGAACAGATGTAAACACTGCACTTGGGAGGTGATCTGATGTCGGATCTGCGGGCGATCTATTGGTGTGGGTGGGTGATCAGATTGCCCGCAAGGGGCAGGTTAGGGGCTGATTGATGGGTGGCAGTGACAGGGGCTGATTGATGGGTGGCAGTGACAGGGGCTGATTGATGGGTGGCAGTGACAGGAGGTGATTGATGGGTGGCAGTGACAGGGGGTGATTGATGGGTGATTGATAGGTGATTGACAGGTGATTGACAGGTGATCAGTGGGTTATTACAGGGAAGAACAGATGTAAATAATGTACTGGTGAATTGATAAGGGGGGGTCCGAGGGCAATCTGAGCGTGTGGGTGGGTGATTGGGTGCCCGCAAGGGGCATATTGGGGTCTAATCTGATGGGTAACAGTGACAGGTGGTGATAGGGGGTGATTGATGGGTAATTAGTGGGTGTTTAGGGTAGAGAACAGATGTAAACACTGCACTTGGAAGGTGATCTGACATCGGATCTGCGGGCGATCTATTGGTGTGGGTGGGTGATCAGATTGCCCGCAAGGGGCAGGTTAGGGGCTGATTGATGGGTGGCAGTGACAGGGGGTGATTGATGGGTGGCAGTGACAGGGGGTGATTGACAGGTGATTGACAGGTGATCAGTGGGTTATTACAGGGAAGAACAGTTGTAAATAATGCACTGGCGAATTGATAAGGGGGGGGGAGGGGTCTGAGGGCAATCTGAGCATGTGGGCAGCTGATTGGGTGCCCACAAGGGGCAGATTAGGGTCTAATCTGATGGGTAACAGTGACAGGTGGTGATAGGGGGTGATTGATGGGTGATTGATGGGTAATTAGTGGGTGTTTAGAGTAGAGAACAGATGTAAACACTGCACTTGGGAGGTGATCTGATTTCGGATCTGCAGGCGATCTATTGGTGTGGGTGGGTAATCAGATTGCCCGCAAGGGGCAGGTTAGGGGCTGATTGATGGCAGGCAGTGACAGGGGGTGATTGATGGGTGATTGACAGGTGATTGACAGGTGATTGGAAGGTGATCAGGGGAGATAGATGCATACAGTACACAGGGGGGGGGGGGTCTGGGGAGAATCTGAGGGGTGGGGGGTGATCAGGAGGGAGTAGGGGGAGTTGAGGGTTTAAAAAAATAGCAGTGACAGAAAGTGACAGGGAGTGATTGATGGGTGATTAGGGGGGTGATTAAGTGCTAACAGTGGTCTGGGGGGTGGGCAGGGGGGGGTCTGAGGGGTGCTGTGGGCGATCAGGGGGCAGGGGGGGGGGAAATCAGTGTGCTTGGGTGCAGACTAGGGTGGCTGCAGCCTGCCCTGGTGGTCCCTCGGACACTTTGACCACCAGGGCAGGAGGCAGCCAGTATAATAGGCTTTGTATACATTACAAAGCCTACTATACTTCTTCCATAAGCGATCCAGATGCTAGTAACCCTCCGGCGTTTCCAATCGGCCGGCGGCTTACAGCGCGAGGGGGCGGAGCCAGTCGCCGGCGGCTGATCGCGGCATGAATGACGCGATCGCTGCATAACCACGCCTGACGCCGCCTCCACCGATGGGCGTATTGCGGTCGTTTAGGCCCAGTCTTTGCCGCCGCCCATCGGCAAGTGGTTAATCCCAGCCACCCAGTAAATAATTGTGAAAGTTTGAGAACCCTACTGTTAACAGTGTAGGAATGGCTGCAGTTTACATTTTCCCAGTTAAATTTGTATTTGTCTCCGCCTACTTCTTGGTTATGGGAATAAAAAGTATCCTATACTTTATTGCAGGTAATGTACTATGTGTGTGCCAAATTGTATTCAAATCCTTTCAGCCATTGTTGTGTGATTGAACATCCAAACATCCAAACCCCCAAACTTCCGCATTTATATTATTAGTAAGATAATAAAAATGTATAGAAGTGACATGAAGATTTTTCTAATAACAAAAAACATACAATTCTGAATCTTTAAAATAATAAGTTCATTAGGTTTATAAAGTTCATTAAGTCACCAAAGAATAAAATGCATATAACCTCACTTGGATGCTAGAATCACTGTGAAAGGTAGGCAATCTTTTAGATTGGCCTCAGTCAATATCAGTATAGTTTTTGGCTCAATGATCATGCTACGCCAGGCTGCTAGGCCTTACTGTATTATTATTATTATTATTAAGTATTTATATACTTCCAACGGAGGATGGGGAACACTCTGGCTCCCCGGACTCCGGCGACAGGGCACACTTGCGGGGTTTCGGCTCACCACGTGGTCGGCTTAGCTGTTGGCCCACGTGGTGCCGGCCCCAGCCGCTCCGTGTCGCTCCACCGCTGCCACTTCGCCGCCACCATCCAGGTCTCCTCACTCGCGCTGCCTGGGCGCTCCGATGAGCAAGTCCCCGCCGGCGCTGATCCACCACTTCATCGCCGCTGCCCAGGGACATCGCTCACACTGCCTGCGGGAGGGTTCCACACTGCTGCGGCTTCACCACCGGCCGCTCCTGATCTCCCCTCTGCTGCCCGCTTCACCACCGGCCACTCCGATCTCCTCTCTGCTGCCCACCTCACCACCGCTGCCTGGACCACTGCAGACACACGGTCCCCCTGCCGCTGATCCAGCACTCCACCACCGTGACTGGGTCACCGTGCAGCCTGGAGATGTGATCTTGGATGACCCACGTGGCTTCCACACCGCCGCTGCCTAGGGAACCAAGACGCATCCATTAAAGGTACAGGGACTGCTCCGACACCGCTGCCACAGCTGCCTGCACACACTGCTGCCACTACACACCAGGCCACCTCGCCTGCCAGCACACCATCCAAGAGCCTTCTGCTGGGAGCCATCTCTGTCCCTGCTAGGCTGCCTGGGACCCGGCCCTTTTGCTTTTTAGCCAACTAGCAGCTCCTTGTTTTGACTGCTGCCAGGACCCGCTACATGCACCCAAGTGGGTAAGGACAGGACCAGGACACTAAACAGCCAGATTCCATCCAAGGGGACTTTCTTCACTTTTTTCACCTCTCTCCTATCTTTCCTCCATCTCTTTCCCTCGGTCAGACCATGGGGCATCTGATTCAAAATATCGCTACAAAAGCGTTTTGAGTGCCTAGATGGCAGCGGATTACCCCCCTGGTCCTTCCCCTGGGCCCACCTTATATCTTCCTGTCTATGCCTATGTATGCAATGTACCACTGTATATATGTATGCATCTACTGTATGTATCTGCATGTACCTGTATATACTCTGTAACTATTGCCTATCTACTGTATCCACTGTATGCACTTTTATGTGATTATACCATCACCGACCCTGCTTGTGCCAAAACCAATTCCGGGTACAACAGACTGTTGTACTTGGCGAAATAAACATGATTCTGATTCTGATTCTGATATAGCACCGACATATTACGCAGCACTGTACATATATATATCTTGTCACTAACTGTCCCTCAAAGGAGCTCACAATCTAATCCCTACCATTGCCATATGTCTATATTATGTAGTGTAAGTACTGTAGTCTAGGGCCAATTTTAGTGGGAGCCAATTAACTTATCTGTATGTTTTTGGAATGTGGGAGGAATCCGGAGTGCCCGGAGGAAACCCACGCAGACACGGAGAGAACATACAAACTCTTTGCAGATAGTGCCCTGGCTGGGATTCGAACCAGGGACCCAGCACTGCAAGGCGAGAGAACTAACCACTACGCCACCGTGCTGCCCGTACAGCCCATACTGCCCGTACTGTATATAATAATTGGTTCAAAGATGGTTAATGGTTTAGTTTTTTTTTTGTAACACATGATATTTATTAATTTTATGCCAAGTGTTATGCTGGGGATACACGGGTCAATCGGCGGCTTGATTAGCCGCCGGATCGACCCCAGCCTCGTCCCTGCTCGTCCGTGCGTGCGCGCGGATCGATTACTGCTCGCCCCGCCGGTGCTTTCTTATCAGCTCTTGATTCCCTGCCATTGTCCGCTGGCGGGAATCGAGCGGGCGGGGGTCGAGTGGCTTGATCAAGCCAGCTGACTATTATCAACTGGCCGGATCAGCTGGTCGATACACGGTACAGAAACGTACCGTGTATCCCCAGCATTACACCACTTGGCTTATTCTACAAGAACAAACTCCATCTTTTTTAGTCATAAAGACATCAATAGTATACCTTTTAATTAGATCTTATGGCATAAGAGGTGTTATATAACATCTATCTAGATCTGATACTTTTAATTGGAATAAAGTTATCCAAAATGCATCACGTAATGTTTACAACTTATGTTTAGTTCTAGGAATTTGGTACGTTGTTTAGTACATTGTTAATTGGTGGGGATTTTATAGACCCCTCAATCTTATATGTACTGTGACAGCTCTTATGTTGCCTTGTATTCATAGCAAACAACCTTACATTTTAATTCCCATACAATATAAGAGACACAAACATATTTATTTTAATATCTTATTGATCAAATCATTAACTAATATTTGTATGATTAATATTCATACGGATTACATTAATTTATACTTTGCATTAACTACTAGCCATATTGCTTAATACTTAGCATGAATATTAATCTGCCTTGCTATAGCTTGCATTTCAGAAAGAGCTGAGTGAAGTCATAATATAGTCTTAACATAAACAAAGCCTTTGCTGCTTGTAATGGGCGATCTCAAATTCAGGTAACTTTGTTGTACTTTTCATAAGTTTGGTTATGAGTTGGATCTGAATTATGATTACAACTTATAAAGGAATGTCCCATTATTTATTAACCTTTTCCATCCCTACCCCATAGTTACAAAAATTAATGACTTTATATATATACATATATATATATATATATACATAAGAAGTTACCTTAGGGGCTTTTTTTATATGTATGTTATGAGAGTATATTACTGTTATATTTATAAGGGCTTGTATTGTCATTGATGTAGTCTGAAGACACACAAAATGGGAAAAAATATGTACTTTTACTTAAAAGTATATTTTCACTATACATTGTAATATGGACACAATTTGAAATTGTAAAAATCAGTGCAAATGGGCAAATAAAATGTGTGTGTTTTATCTACAGGAGCACTGTTTTATTTATAAATTGTAATGGCTGAAACTGAGAATGACTTTTTTCTTATTCCCGTTAACTACTAGCCAACCGCATCACATCGATTGGGCGTGGCCACGGCGGCAGCCCCAGGACCGCCTAACAACGATCGGCGTAAAGTCCTGGGGCTTCAGTTTGCAGGAGATTGCGCACAGGCTGCACGCACATCTCCTGCTTGGTAAGTGGAGTGGAGCTCCTCCTTCAGTCTCCCAGCACCGCTCGCTGCTCGGAGAGGGTTAGATGTCAAAACTGCCATCTAATTAGGGCGTACAGTGCTGCGATCTACAGCAACGCTGTACTGGGGAAAGCCGTGTGACACGGCTGTCCCCTCCAGAGGCACAGAGGTGATCGACTGTCATAGGCTGAAGCCTATGACAGCTAATTACAGGGATTGGCTGGCGGGGGGAGGTAGGTAGGGGTTAGTGTAAAATAAAAAAGACAGATTTATTCCAAAAATAATACAACAAATATTTGTGAAAAAATAATTAAACTGGGGGGGGGGGGGGGGGGGGCATCAGATCCCACCAACAGAAAGCTCTGTTGGTGGGGAGAAAAGGGGGGGAGGATCACTTGTGTGCTGTGCGGCCCTGCAACTTGGCCTTAAAGCTGCAGTGGCCTATTTAAAAAAAAAAGCACTGCACCCTGCACCCGCTGCCATTAACCCAGGACTGTATTGTTCACTTTGTTTAATCCTGCTGACAATTTTGTTACACGCATTGTATGAACAGTCAGCACAACATTAAATATGCAACCTGCTCATTGCAGTGCCAGATGTTTTTCTCCTTTCTTTCTGCTGCTGATTATCAACTGATGCATATATCCTGAGCACGCAGTGTGTTACAGTGGATTTGTTCTTGATTTAAAGGGACATCCTGCCAGCCAACACAGAGCCATTCTCATGTAGTGCCGAACTTCTATGAACTTTTTTTCTCCTGGCATATGCAAAATACAATATGTAGATCATTTTAGTTTGATAAGTAGAGGTTAATATATTAGAAAATGCACGGGAGGAGCGTGATGTGAAAATTGCTGGGGTATTAAAGGGGAAAGGACCTGTAGTAGGGAAGCGGTTTTAATGCAGTTTTAAGAACCAAGTGGGAGAAACTCCTGAAATACCAATAACAAAAACAAAACAAATAGAAGAATACCACTAGTATCCACTACAGTACTGGAAGGTATGTTCAAAATCATGAAGGAGCTGCAAGCCATCATAATAGCGATTGGTATCTATATATATAATAGAGTAAGTGCCTCAACCAATCAAGAATAAAGGTGCCCATACACTCGTCAGATTGGCAGCAGACAGATAAGAAATGCATCTGATGATCTATCTGATGCGTTTTTAGAACATTTTTTACCAGGATAGAATTCCAACAGATTTCAGTTTGAAATCTGTTGAAATTCGATCTGATGGCATTTTTTTGCCATCAGATTTCCATTAAGGCCAATGCAAACTGATAAGCAATCTCATCAGATCGACCTAAATTTTCCACCCTGCTAGTTCGATGGAAATCCATCGAAATCGATCGAAATCGGCCGTCGATCGGTCGATCGGCCAACCGATTTGCGATCGATCGATCGATCGATCGACCGCGATCGATCGATCGTCCAGAAAATCGGCTGAGTGTATGGGCTGCTTAAGAAGTAGCGCCCTGCCCCCAGGGCCGGTCCAAGCAAGAAGAAGGGGCTGATCCAAGCAAGAAGAAGAAGTAGTGTCATATCAAACCAAGGGCAAAGAGGGATAATTTGCATATTCAGTAGCAGTGCATTGTGGGTAACCACAAATCTTCACTTATAGCTGAATTATTGCAGATTTGCTTCTGTTTCAAGAAGGAAAATTACACCAAGCTTTGCTTTTTTTAGTAGGAGGGCTTTTTGGTCTTTTTTTATCCTCCTATACATTCTTAGTAGTTTGGGTCACCCTGAGCTGCTTGGTTAGTCTGTTGTACTGGTCCAAGCCCTATCTCATACAGCCTTATCAATTCCTGCTATGTATTGATGAGGACCAAATGTCTGAAATAGGCTGTCACATGTGGGTTTGATATGACTGTGTAAAACGTAAAGCTGTAGGCTTGCTTGACTTACCAAGAGTGAAAAGGAATGCTTTGCATATTTAGTAGCGGTGCATTGTGGGTAAGCACAAATGTTCATTTATAGCTGTATTATTGCAGATTTTCTTCTGTTTTAGGAAGGCAAATTGCACCAAGCTTTGATTTTTTTAGTAGAAGGTCTTTTTGGCCCCTTGTATCCCCCTATACGTTCTGAGTGGTTTGGGTCATCCTGAGCTGCTTGGTTACTCTGTTGTACTGGTCCAAGCCCTATCTCATACAGCCATATCAATCCTTGCCATGAACAGATGAGGACCAAAAGTCTGAAACAGGCTGTCACACGTGGGTTTGATATGGCTGTGTAAAATTTAAAGCTGTAGGCTTGCTATACACATGCGGCTCTGGATGCTTGCTTGGCTTACTAAGGGTGAAAAGGAATTATTTGCATATTTAGTAGCAGTGCATTGTGGGTAACCACAAATGTTCACTCATAGCTGAATTATTGCATATTTCCTTCTGTTTTAGGAAGGCAAATTACACAAAGCTTTGCTTTTTTTAGTAGGAGGTCTTTTTGGTCTCTTTTATCCCCCTATACATTCCAAGTGGTTTGTGACACCCTGATCTGCTTGGTTACTCTGTTGTACTGGTCCAAGCCCTATCTCATACAGCCATATCAATCCTTGCCATGCACTGATGTGGACCAAAAGTCTGAAACAGACTATCTACATGTGGGTTTGATATGACTGTGTAAATTGTAAAGCTATATGCTTGCTATACACTAGCAGCTCTGGATGCTTGCTTGGCTTACCAAGGGGGAAAAGGGGTAATTTGCATATTTAGTAGCAGTGCATTGTGGGTAACCACAAATGTTCACTTATAGCTGAATTATTACAGATTTCCTTCTATTTTAAAAAGGCAAATTACACCAATACAGTGTGCGGCATTGCAGGAAGTGACGACAGTGGAACGCACGATGGAACACGGAAGAGGTGAGTCATCCCCGCCCGCTGCCTCTTACTAATAGTCGAGGCTGCTACTGTGCTTAAGCAGGAGGGGGAGCGCATATGGGGGACCCAGGTGAGTGGGGGGGGTTCCTGCTGAGCTTAAGCTGGAGGTAGAACACACATGGGGGACCCAGTTGAGGGGGGGGGGGGTCCAATCCCCCTTCCCGCCGCTGTGCCCAATACCCCCTTCCTGCCCTCTACCCTCGTATGTGGTGTATGCTACACTGCGGGTCGGCTAGTTCTAAAATATTCAGTTATCAGATAAAAGGATGAATCACACCATTATGTAACATAAGGACAATGCTCAGTGTAATTTGCCTTCTTATAACAGAAGCAATTTGTAATAATTCAGCTTTAACCCTCCCCACTCCCCTATAGGGAATTCTGCGTTAAATCCGCATTCCGTCATGTACCGATTTCCGATTCCGCTTTCCGCTACCGATTTCCGCATTCCAAGGCGGAATTTCCGCCGGAAATCGCGGAAATTCCGCCCGACTCTAACATCGATTTTCTCAAAAACTGTAAGGTCTTTTTGAAAACTATTGTTTGCATCTTGTTCAGCAGATTCTGTTTAATAAACCCTGAAAATGTGGTGTTTCTAGGACTTACAGGGGCTTTGCTATTAACCACTAAAGTCGGCCGATTTTTACTGTAATGTAAAATGCAGAAAATAGGCAGATGCAGATTTTCTGCATTACATTACAGTAAAAATCTGCAGACTTTAGCGGTTAATAGCAAAGCCCCCATAAGTCCTAGAAACACCAAATGTTCAGACTTTATTAGACCGAATCTTGTGAACAAGATGAAAAAAAAGTTTTCAAAAAGACCTTATAGTTTTTGAGAAAATCGATGTTAAAGTCGGGTGGAATTTCCACGATTTCCAGCGGAAATTTCCGCAATTTCCGGCGGAAATTTCCGCAATTTCCGGCGGAAATCCACCTATGGCACTTGCATTACCGATTTCCGCATTCCGATGCGGAAATGCAATTTCCGATCGGAATTTCGGAAATTACATTTCCGCGGAATCCGAATGAGCATCCCTACTCCCCTATGCTCTCCTAGTTGTTTCGGATTTCCTTAAAGCGACACTTAAGTCAAACAAAAAAATTAGTTTTACTCACCTGGGGCTTCCAATAGCCCCCTGCAGCTGTCCGGTGCCCTCGCCGTCTCCCTCCAATCCTCCTGGCCCCGCCGGCAGCCACTTCCTGTTTCGATGACAGGAGCTGACAGGCTGGGGACGCGAGTGATTCTTCGCGTTCCCAGACACATTAGCACCCTCTATGCTGCTATATGGTATATGATATATGCTATAGCAGCATAGATGGCGCTATTGTGGCCAGGAATGCGAAGAATCACCCGCGTCCCCATCCTGTCAGCTCCTGTCACCGAAACAGGAAGTGGCTGCCGGTGGGGCCAGGAGGATCGGAGGGAGACGGCGAGGGCACCGGACAGCTGCAGGGGGCTATTGGAAGCCCCAGGTAAGTAAAACTCATTTTTTTTGTTTGACTTAAGTGTCCCTTTAAAGGGAAGGTCCAAGCAAAAAAAAAAAAATGAGTTTCACTTACCTGGGGCTTCTACCAGCCCCATGCAGCCATCCTGTGCCCTCGTAGTCACTCATTGCTGCTCCAGTCCCCCGCTGGCAGCTTTCTGACCTCGGAGGTCAGGGCCCAATTGCGTACATTTTTACACATTCCCGCTAGTGCAGGAACATTAACACATACATTTTTACGCGTTAGTGGTGCAATGCATACATTTTTGTTCCTGCACTAGCTGGAATGCGTAAAAATGTATGCAATGTGGCCCTGACCTCTGAAGTCAGAAAGCTGCCAGCGGGGGACTGGAGCAGCAGTGAGTGACTACGAGGGCACAGGATGGCTACATGGAGCTGGTAGAAGCCCCAGGTAAGTGAAACTAATTTTTTTTTTTTTGCTTGGACCTTCCCTTTAAGGAAGTCATTTCTGCTCAGAGTTTTTTTTTTTAAGGAAATGTGCTCTCACTCTTACACTCTCTCCCATTTTAACATGGAACGTAACACCGTAACATGGTATATCTTTTTTTAAAGAACACATTATAACGTTTAATTTGCTACCTTATTTGGACAGTTTGGCATCTTCTATTGCAATAATGGAACAAAACAGAGGCGCCAGCAAGAATAAAATATTTAAAAACCGTCTAAAAGGAGGGATGTAGGTGGACTCACCTCCCTCAAGTAAAGACCAGCCAATGAGCCGTCAATAGACAACAAATATTATTTATTGGGGATTCTCCAAGTATATGCAACGCGTTTCACGGGCAACACTCCCGCTTCATCAGGCAATCAAAAACGGAGAAAACACTGGGAAAAGAACATTAGTAGGTCTAGTTCTGGTAAGAGGCGTTCTGCAATAAATCTGCAAAGTAATCTGCAAGGAATCTGCATGGAATCTGCAGAATGGAATCTGCTGAAAAGAATCAGCAGCTATTTTTCACTTAAAAAAAAAAAAAAAGCCAGGAAGTGATAAATGTAAATGTCACTTCCTGGCATGGAGGATCGTGGATTTCCAGTTGGTGGCTGGGGGGCACTATGTGTGTGGGCATGTAGTATTACATGCCCACAACCCGGCGCACAGTGAACAGCGATTTACGGCGGTCCCGATGTGGCGCAAACCGCTGCTGCAGGGTATGTCCCGCATAGCGGGACATACGAGCGCATTGGGTTTCTGCAAATGTCCCGCTATGCGGGACACACGAGTGGAAAGGGTTAAGTGAGCTACTGTGGTTACCCACAATGCATTACTACTGACAATGCAAATGATCTCTTAATGGCCCCGAAGCCAAGTAGGGATTTATATGGTGACTCTTTTAGTCCCTTATGCTCTCCTAGTTGTTTCGGATTACCCCAAACTGCTTGGGTATTCCGTTATAGTGAAAATGATTATTATGTGTTGGTCATTACTTTTCCCAGTCAAATCATTTAGTTGGAAACCCGATTATCATGGCTCTGAAAGGCCATTTCAAAATGCAAAGGAAAAAAAAACATTTTGAACTCAAAACAGCAAATTTATTTGACACAACTGAGACTCGTTTTTTAAATCCCTATCCCACATCTTTATAGCTGGTCCCTGCTCTGTGGCAGCTTCTGTGCCGCATTCCTGAGCTTTGCTGGGGGACAAGGGGGTCTGCTGCTAAGTGTGGCTGAATTTAGAATTTTAGTCATTCTGCTGCTCTCTCGAACACATCATGTAATGAATAATGGAGATGCCGCTGCTTGGGCAAGCGGCATGTCGGCTATCTCCGCGTCCCAGCCGGCGGCTTCTGCCGGGCAGCAACGTGATGCTGGTCCTTCTAGTGCACACAGATGGAGAGCTACGCGTGCACGCGCCAGGCGACAGGACCTTTATGCTAGTAGAAGGGGAGTCAGCTGATCAGGTCGATCAGCTGACTCCAGCTAAGCTCCGGATTGGCTAAGTGACTGGGGCGGCGCTGTGGAGCGCTTTTGGTATATATAGGACTTGCCTGTCAGTTGCAAGTGGTCTGCTGTTGCGAACATTATGTGTGAGCGCTCAGACCTGAGTCAGATCACACAGTGTGTTAGAACCAGCCGGAGCTGGGAATTCACACTGAGTCAGATTCCGTTGATAGCTTTAAAGTACTATTGCTTTATTACTGTTTATGTGTTAGACTAGTTCCTAGGTGTTGAGACCAAGGACCTCACACCTAAGACTAGGAGATTGCTACATTGCTACTGTTTATGTGTTGGACTAGTTCCCAGGTGTTGAGACCAAGGACCTCACACCTAAGACTAGGAGTTTGCTACATTGCTACTGTTTATGTGTTAGACTAGTTCCCAGGTGTTGAGACCAAGGACCTCACACCTAAGACTAGGAGATTGCTACATTGTTACTGTTTATGTGTTAGACTAGTTCCCAGGTGTTGAGACCAAGGACCTCACACCTAAGACTAGGACTGAGATACGTTACTATTACCTGTTATGACCTTTGGCTTTCCTGACTACTCTCCTGTTCTCTGATTCGGTACTTCCACCCATCTGATTATCCGTTGCCAACGTTGCCTGTGCCTGGATACCGAATCAGTCTTCTGCCTCTGTACTTTATCTGTCCGTGTGTTGCCGACCTGGCTTGTCTGACCTTTCTGGCTGTCACCTAGCCCTTGGGTGATCCGCCTTACTGTACATCTGTGACACTTGCTCTTCAGGTGTTTACTAGCTGCAAGATCAGTCCTATGGTCACCGACTCCTCTGGAGACCATCTTGCAGCACAGTCAGTGGGTCTCTACCTCTCTAAGGTCCACTGGCTGCAGTACAGTCTGAATCCCTGCCTCTCAGGGAATCACTGGCTGCAGTGCAGTCTGATTCCTTGCTCCTCAGGGTATCCTAGGCTGCAGTAGAGTCTGTATCTCCCACTTCTCGGGAGATAACCTCTCTGATTACTGTTGCACCAAACACTATACCACATTGGGTGTTCTGTGTCTAGCTATACTAGTATTATTGGTGATTCTGCAGATCACCACATAATCAGGTATAGCATCTGTATTATTGGTGATACTGCAGATCACCAATAAGCAGAAAAATCTGTGTTGCTGACACCAATCGTTACACATCATTCTTGATTCTCTGTCATTGCTTGCAGACAGTGAGACATGTATGAAATGTCATGATGAAGAATGGCCAAATGAGAAGAAGAATCAGTGTATTCCAAAACTGGAGGAATTTCTCTCTTATACGGATGACACAATTACTGCAGTATTTTCAGCACTCTCCATTCATTGTTGTCTTCTGACTGGTTTTATATTTGGAATCTTTGTATATCACCGGGATACCCCCATTGTTAAAGCTAATAACAGAAACCTGAGCTATGTTCTCCTGGTCTCCATCATGCTGAGCTTCCTCTGTGTCTTCTTCTTCCTTGGACCTCCAGTAGATGTAACCTGCAGGCTGCGTGTGACATCTTTTGGGATCATCTTCTCGGTTGCCGTGTCTTGTCTGCTTGCCAAGACTTTCATGGTTTTCATTGCTTTTAAAGCCAGCAAACCTGGGAATTCCTGGAAGAAATGGATGGGATCCAAACTGTCCAACAGCATAATGCTTCTGTGTTCATCTGTACAAGTCATAATCTGTGTCACTTGGGTGTCTATTTCTCCTCCCTTCCAGGAACGAGACGCTAAAGCCTATCAAGAAAAGATTGTCATTCAGTGCAATGAAGGGTCAGTTATTGGATTCTACTCTGTGTTGGGATATATGGGGATTCTGGCAGCTGTTAGTTTCATTACAGCCTTTCTAGCCAGGACATTACCGGACAGTTTTAATGAAGCCAAGTACATCACATTCAGCATGCTGGTGTTCTGCAGTGTCTGGATTGCCATGATCCCGGCCTATCTGAGCACCAAAGGGAAATACATGGTGGCTGTGCAGGTTTTTGCTATTATGACATCTAGTGCTGGACTTCTTGGCTGTATATTCTTTCCAAAATGTTACACAATATTGTTGAAGCCTGACCAGAACACAAAAGCTCAGTTACTTGGGAGCAAAATGAAATGATAGTCTTACTATATTTGTATGTATAAGCAGAGAGAGAGTAATGTTTTATGGTGTTTAGACAAGTTTTGCTTAGTATGTTCAAATATTATGTATCCTTCTGACTTATATTTTTACAAATAAGCCTGCAGAGAAACACACATATACTATATTTAAACTAAAGCTGTTGATATGTGTGGAACAAAGTAGCAAACATTATATATAGCATCTCACAAATGTGAGTACACCGCTCACATTTTTTCTAGAAATATTTTATTGTATATTTTCATGTGACAACACTGAAGATATGATACTTTAACCACTTAATGACCACCTAACGCTGATAGGCTTGGGCAGGTCGAAGTGGAGTTACCATGTTCCATGTCAGTTCACGGAGGGTGTCTCCGTGAACAGCCTGCGAGCCTCCGATCATGGCTCGCAGGCTAAATGTAAACACGCAGGGAAGAAATCGCCGCTGTTTACATCATACAGCACTGCTGCGCAGCAGCGCCGTAAAGGAGATCGGCGATCCCCGGCCTCTGATTGGCCGGGGATTGCCAGCATCTGATGGGCTGATGCCTATCCTAGGCGGCACATGATGGATATCCGTCCTGTGCAGCCCACAGCATAAGGGAGAGGGAGGGAAGGGCAGAGAGGGCGGAAATCATTGCGGAGGGGGGCTTTGAGGAGCCCCCCCCCCCACAAATCACATAGAGCCGACGGCGATCAGACCCCCCCAGCAGGACATTCCCCTAGTGGGGAAAAAAGGGGGGGAGTCTGATCACCATGCTGCAAACCTGATCTGTGCTGTGGGCCCACACAGCACAGATCAGGAAAAAATAGCCTGGTCCTTAAGTGGTTAATACAATGTAACGTTGTCAATATACAGCTTGTGTAAAGCTAAATACTCACCATCTGACGAGGGAAGATGGATCCATTGATGTTCTCTTCATGACAAATGCTCCATGATCCATCTGCTGGCCAGCGGGTATGTGCAATATCATACGACGTTACAAGACGGGCGAAGATGGCAAGTCAAACTATTGCCATACTTTGCACAGGGTCGCCAGGGATCTTAAAGATTTGATCCGCTGTGATGGTCATTATCACTGTGCGATGCTACACAATGTTGGTATGATTGCGCGCCTGTATCCATGTCACTTGAAAACGATTGCTTGTCCCTCAAAGTATCACCGTTCGTCTGCCAAATCCTTGGGAAAATTGTGTCGTGGGTACTGGACTTTACAGTGTAAATTTCCTGTCCCATCAAAATAACTCAACACTCAACTTATTAATGTGTAAACTACTGGCAATGATAGTGAGTACACCGATAAGCGAAGAAAATGTAAAGAATGTAAAAATTCTGCCCAATAAGACGTTTTTCCCTCACTGGGATTATGTTACTTGTCACTGTTAAAAAGTCTCAGGTGTGAATCGCAAGCAGGTATGGTAAATTCGGTGTTATATCACTCTCAATTACTCTCATACTGGTCTTCATTGTAATCCTAGATATTGGATTCATTCATTTACAGCAGGGGACATTCTTGTTTGGCTACCTCCACTTTTTGTATAGTAGGTACATTATGCAAACATTGTTTTGTACCAACTATGTATAAATAAATAAAAAAATTGGAATTTGAACTTTCAAACACTCAGTGCAACCTTTATTGAGGGTTTCTTTTTTCTTTTTCTTTTTTTTATTTTTTGTCTCGTTCTTCTACTCTATGCTTATTTTTATTCCCTGGATAAGCACGCCACACCGTGCATGTGATGAATTATATTCTTGGTTTCTCTTACTGGTCACTGGAAACTTAACATGACACCTCATGGCAGGGAGATCCCTGAGAATTAAAAAAATATATATATATATAGCCAACACCCTGAACGCATAGTGACCAAGACCATGCAGATGTTTAGTAAGCCAGGTCCCACTCAGATCAGGCCTTGACATGGTCAGACAAAGAAGTTGAGGCCATGTGCTCAGCATCATATCCAGTAGTTGTCATTTGCAAATAGGCATATGAAAGCTGAGGACATTGCTGTAGAAGTTGAAGGGGTATTGGGGGGGGGGGGGGGGTCAGCTTGTCAGTGCTTAGACCATACACCACAGACTGCATCAGACTGGTCTGCATAGCTGTCGCCCCAGAAAGAAGCCACTTCTAGAGTTGATGGAAAAGAAAGCCCCCAAACGGTTTGCTGAAGGCAAGCAGATTAAAAACATGGGATTACTGAAACCATGTCCTGTGGTCGGTGAGACTAAATAAATGTATATTTTTTCGAGACAGTGCCAAGCATGTGAGTCGTCAAGCAGATGAGGCTTACAAAGAAAGACAAGCGTATCTTGCCCACAGTCAAGCATGGGGTGGAAATGCCATGGTTTGGTGCTGCCAACACTGGGGAATTACAGTCCATTGAGGGAACCATAAATAAATCATTGAGGGGACCATGAACTGTAGTGCTATGCTCCGCATCCTGTGCAAGGGTAATTCGAGGATCCAACCCCAATTTAGTTCTTTGTTTGAGTTGCAAAGACTCAGAGGGGGATAGCATTCAATGCTGCCGGGGATTTGAGCGGCAGCAGGGTGACCCATCATACAGCGCACCCTGTCCCAGCCCACCAGCGCCATATGTATACGTATGCATGTGGACACCTGATGGTCTCATCACAAGTTGAGACTTAATTTTTTTTTTTAAATGAGTATGCTTTCTCTCCCCTCCCTTTCAGGTTTTTTTTTGGAATGTTGCCTATTTTTTTCCCTCCTCCCACTTTTTGGTATGGGTTCATTTCCTTTTGGTGGGCTTAGAGCTTAGAACGACAAAAGCTTACAAAATTTGAACATGAAACATGCAAAACAAAAAGTTGAACAGATTGAACATTACAATGTATGAGAGGGCCTAGGTGGAGATTACAATTATTACATGTAAATGGGAAGTGGAACTTTCAGTTCCCTGGACCACTTCAGAAACTCTTCAAATGTGCTGGTAGATCAAGGTTTAGGGGGTTAAAAAGGAAAAAAAATACATACATACATACATATATATATATATATATATATATATATATATATATATATATATTGATGACCCGGCATTGCCAGGGTATGTATTTGGCTGGTGTTGGCCCCACCCATTTTCTAACTTTAACACACAACAATAATGACCACGTTTGTGAGCTTTGGGGTCTTTGGCATCAATAATTTGCATATTCCCATAGAAATGAAACAAATCATAATGTATGTTTCTGGCTCCACCCCCTCTCCAGCATTTGAACCCCAGTCACCCAAAGAACATCTGTAGCAGGTTTGAGGCATCTGCCATGAACAGTGTAAAAATGGCAGCAATTTAAATATTCCTCTTGAAAATCAATAGGAGAATTTTGATTGGCTGTTGTAGGCTCCACACACTTTCCTGAATATTAATCCCAATCATGCAGTGACCAACTGTGTCAAGTTTTAGAACCCTGCCAAAAACAGAAAGGTAGAAATAAATCTAAAAATCGGATTGCCTGTTTGTGGCTCCACCCCCTTTAGTGAATTTGAACCCCAGTCACGCAATGAATGACTGTATCACGTTTGAGGCCTCTGCTACAATGACAGCAGCCATGTTGTTTGTAAACATTACACAGAGGCAGGCTTATCTGTATCTTGAGCACTCAGCCTGTGAAAAAAAAATGAATCCCATCTCCTCCTCCCTCCTCCCCTCTGCCTCTAAAATCAATGGCTAGTAACACCTCCTCCTCCTCCTGCCCAGACTGAGCTCCCATGAGCCCTTGCTACTGCCAAGGCTCTCTGAAAACCTGTGGGCGTGGTTTATTTAGTTTATAGGAAATTAGAGTATTAAAACAAAAAACAAAAAGTATTTTGCTTGAGGAATGCATTATAAAAAATAGTAAAGGAACACAATTATGCAATGAGTAAAAGTTCACTTCAGATCCACTTTAAGTACTCATTTAGGCAAATGTTGTTGACTATTTGGATCAATTTTTCCCAAGGGAGGGGTTTTGTCTACCATGCCTGAACTGCCTTATGTCTCATAGCCGTTGTTAGTTTAGTCACCAGGGAGTTTTCACTAGTTGTCAAGAAGCCTATCTTGACATTCAGTAGTGCATTAAGAGGGGAGGGATCTATCTGTTTGTGAAAGAGAGCTGGACAGAGGGTGGACATACTTTTCCAGAGTGCATTGATCACTGTGCAGCTTCACCAAGTGTGGAAGAAGTCTCCTACTTTTATGCAGCCCCCAAAACAATCAGTGAATGTGTTCTTATAGTATTTAATGATTCTAGAGCTGATAGATTTGTAAGGCTCTGAAATCTATCAGTTGATCAAACTGATCACATGCTTCTCTGTGAATTCTCCTAGGTAGGGCCATATCCATGCAACATATGTAGAAGATTGTGTGAGAAATGAATTGTGGGGAAAAGTGTGCAGCACGTGGGAGGTCAGTACCAAGTTCAAGGTGTGGGAAAGTGCAGAGTGTGGGAAATAAAATGCAGTATATGGCAAGTTTAAGGTGTGGGAAAGTGCAGGGTGTGGGAAATAAAATGCAGTGTTTAGCAAATTCAAAGTGTGGATATATCCTAGTTTGGAGGCGTTGCTGTTTGGTGATGATCGTAATGTGTTCTGTGTAATTCTCATAATTACAATCGCAACCATAATTGAGGAATTGCAATTATGAAAAATTATGTGAAAATTATGGGAACGTTAGTGTGATTGTGACTATATACAAAATTACAATATTTGAATGATTATGATTATTTTCATGATGACATTTTCACAATTACAATCTTTTTTTGTAATTATGATTATTTGTGCAATTTCATGTTACTCATTATTTTGTAAATTTGTGTAATTTTTTGTAATTACATGAAATTATGAGTAACACAAAATTAAAAATTATGATTTAATTATGATTTAAAGTTACCTTTTAATATCATTATTATTGCTTCCAATTTCAAAGCCCAAACACACAAAAAAAAAAAAAACACACATAAATAGTTGCCTTAGGGACTTTTTTTTAGTATTTCATGAGGGTATATTACTGTTATTTTACTATGTAAGAGCTTGTAATTATTTTAAAACTATAATGGTTGAAATCTGAGAAATAATGATTCCCCCCCCCCCCCTCAATTTTTGTATGTTTCCTGTTAAAGTGCATTTAGAATAAAATAATTATTTGCAAAATGTACTACCCATAAAGCACCTTGGTGGCTAAAATAAAATAAAAAATAAAAAAACAATGTACAGATCATCAGCAACGCCTCCAAACTAGGATATATCCACACTTTGAATTTGCTAAACACTGCATTTTATTTCCCACACCCTGCACTTTCCCACACCTTAAACTTGCCATATACTGCATTTTATTTCCCACACTCTGCACTTTCCCACACCTTGAACTTGGCACCGGCAGTGGCACATATACAGTGGCTTGCAAAAGTATTCGGCCCCCTTGAAGTTTTCAACATTTTGTCACATTACTGCCACAAACATGAATCAATTTTATTGGAATTTCACATGAAAGACCAATACAAAGTGGTGCACACGTAAGAAGTGGATTGAAGATCATACATGATTCCAAATTTTTTTTTTACAAATAAATAACTGCAAAGTGGTGTGTGCATAATTATTCAGCCCCCTTTGGTCTGAGTGCAGTCAGTTGCCCCTAGACATTGCCTGATGAGTGCTAATGACTAAATAGAGTGCACATGTGTGTAATCTAATGTCAGTACAAATACAGCTGCCCTGTGATGACTTTAGAGGTTGTCTAAGAAAATATTGAGAGCAACAACACCATGAAGTCCAAAAAACACACTAGACAGGTCAGGGATAAAGTTATTGAAATATTTAAAGCAGGCTTAGGCTACAAAAAGATTTCCAAAGCCTTGAACATCCCACGGAGCACTGTTCAATCAATCATTCAGAAATGGAAGGAGTATGGCACAACTGTAAACCTACCAAGATAAGGCCGTCTACCTAAACTCACAGGCCGAACAAGGAGAACGCTGATCAGAAATGCAGTCAAGAGGCCCGTTAAGAGGTTCGTCACCATGACTCTGGACGAACTGCAGAGATCTACAGCTCAGGTGGGGGAATCTGTCCATAGGACAACTATTAGTCGTGCACACAAGATTGGCCTTTATGGAAGAATGGCAAGAAGAAAGCCATTGTTAACAGAAAAGCATAAGAAGTCCAGTTTGCAGTTTGCCACAAGCCATGTGGGGGACACAGAAAGTGGGGGACACATGTGGAAGAACGTGCTCTGGTCAAATGAGACCAAAACTGAACTTTTTGGCCAAAATGCAAAACGCTATATGTGGCGGAAAACTAACACTGCACATCACTCTGAACACACCATCCCCACTGTCAAATATGGTGGTGGCAGTATCATGCTCTGGGGGTGCTATTCTTCAGCAGGGACAGGGAAGCTAGTTAGAGTTGATGGGAAGATGGATGGAGCCAAATACAGGGCAATCTTGGAAGAAAACCTCTTGGAGTCTGCAAAAGACTTGAGACTGGGGCGGAGGTTCACCTTCCAGCAGGACAGTGACCTTAAACATAAAGCCAGGGCAAAAATGGAATGGTTTAAAACAAACATATCCATGTGTTAGAATGGCCCAGTCAAAGTCCAGATCTAAATCCAATCGAAAATCTGTGGCAAGATCTGAAAACTGCTGTTCACAAACGCTGTCCATCTAATCTGACTGAGCTGGAGCTGTTTTGCAAAGAAGTATTGGCAAGGATTTAAGTCTCTAGATGTACAAAGCTAGTAGAGACATAGCGTAAAAGACTGGCAGCTGTAATTGCAGCAAAAGGTGGTTCTACAAAGTATTGACTCAGGGGGCTGAATAATTATGCACACCCCACTTTGCAGTTATTTATTTGTAAAACATGTTGGGAATCATGTATGATTTTTGTTCCACTTCTTACGTGTGCACCACTTTGTATTGGTCTTTCACGTGGAATTCCAATACAATTGATGCATGTTTGTGGCAGTAATGTGACAAAATGTGGAAAACTTCAAGGGGAGTGAATACTTTTGCAAGCCACTGTATATATTACATGCAAATGAAGATAATATTACTGCTGTAATAATGATAATAATAATAATAATAATAATAATAATAATAATAATAATAATATACTAAGTGACTTAGAAAACATGTCAAGACACTCAGGCATAGTAAAGAAAATAAATAAATAAATAAATATGTGTGTTTGTGATGAAATATTTTAGACAAAGGTTAGGCAAAGGTTGTTTTTTGTTTTTTTTTTACATTTGTCCCTTGCATTTCTGCCAATACAATAATACATGCATAATGATATAATTATATATTCATTTAAATCAGAGAGCCTTGGATCACTGGTGTTGCACAAATGTGTTAATTACTTTCTAAAGGAAGCAGGTTGTGCTTGAAATTCAGCTTATGTCCTAAACATCTGCCAGCTGAACACTAATTGATAGGTTGCATATAACCAGAAGCCAGAAGGCTTTTTGATCCCTTTTAGCCCCTTGCACACTCTGATTTCACCATGAGCTAGCTAGGTAATGTACTAGTATAACCATTATTGGTGTATCAGCAGCTCTCTGGTGTGTCTCACATCACCTGGGGAAGGCAAGGCTACATCTGGCCTGAAAGAAGGTCAGACAATATGTGCTTTATTCTAATATAGAATACTTTAGAATATATTGTAGCAGGATTAACTTAATTTAAAATACATTGCAATATGCTTTAAACAGAACCTATTTTTATACTCTTCAAAAATAGCTGTATATTTATTCAGGTTGGGAAAAATAGAAGAATGAGTAACCACTGCCACTGAACTGACTATTTTATACCCAGTGAAATAATGTCATGAATGTCCCCCTTTCAATGGACTGATAATTGAAGGGCTAAAGGTCCACTATTGCAAAATACTGTAACATTTAAAATACATGCATATAAAATGTACCCTCTGAGAGTAAAATGCACCATAAATTACCTACTACTACTACTACTACTACTACTAAAAATCTGACATATTTTGGACTAGTCAATTTTCTAATGAGGGATTCTGAGTAGAGATGGCCCAAACTGTTCACCGGTGGACAGTTCCTGATGAATATCCTCTGCTTGTAAACATATAGCATTCTTGACCCGCCCCCTAAACATTACAATTGAACCAAAAATTGACCCCCTACCCCAACAGTCAGCAGACACATGGCAGCCAATCAGCTATCCCTCTCACCTGGACCCCTCCCCCCCCCACACACACACACACACCTATCGGAAAGCCAGCATAGCAGCAATTTTGCAGTCTGTGTTTGGCTTCTGTGCTAGGCAGATCAGGGAGAGTGTGCCGCTGTCAGGGAGAGTGTTATATAGGCCTGTGTTCTGTGTCCTCAGTGCAGATTCTTGCTGCTACCACAGTGTCCTGAACAGCTAAGCCCTTCTTAGGGCTGGTACATTTGCTATTGAATTACTGTTCTGTGTGTCCAGTGCACAAGTTTGCTGTTGGAGACAGGTCTGCTGGGCCTAGAAGTGCACTGACTAGATAACCTTATAATCCTTCACCACCACTACTGGCACCTAATATCCACTACTGCCCTGCATAAGGCCTCATTGGAAGGGTCTATAGTTTGAGGTGGTGATTGTTGCACATAGCAAAAAAAAACTGTCACCTAACCTGTGTGAAGTGACAATCAGTTTGCCCCTGGCAGAGTTCTTCTTCTTATTATTATAATTATTATTATTTACATTGTAGTATTGTAAAGAAATAAAATAAAAAAAAAAAAAGACCGGCAGGGCAGGCCACACCACAGGGGTTGTAAGGGTCATTCTGCTGTGATTTCCTGTGGCCCTAGCATGCTGCCCAGTGTTCAGAGGCAATGTACCTTGAACTTACGAAATGCTGCAGAAGTAGTTGACTGACTTACACAGCAGCACACCCCATCTTCTACCGCTTCTGCTACGGACCTTGCTACAACATCCTCATCCTACACTAATATGGCCATTCTACAATGTCATTGAACTACCTCAACCTTCTCATAATCAAATGCACTTGATGAACTGAGCATCAAGAAGTATACCACTTCTATAAAAGCTGAAGTTTTAACAATGCTCTGGTCTGGAACAATCCAGGATGTGTTAACACAAGCCAAGGAGGAAAGACATCAGGAGTGATCTCAGAGAAACAATAATTGCTGCTCTTCAAGTGGAAAAAGAAAGCATTAAATAATCTTCCTTGAAATGGATGTCCCAGCAATATCACTCCAATGTCAGACAATGTAATGCCCTAAAAAATAACCCCAAACAGCATCTCATGCTCTGCAGATATTGGCTTGCAGTTATTGAATCAACCATGCTCTCCTCTGTATACCAAAGTACTCTGCAGTAAATTGTGAAGCCATCTGTATGACATTTAAAGCTTGGCCAACATTTAGTCATGGAACAGGACAGTGCTTGCAAACACACCAGCATATCTACAACACAGCTGAAAAAGAAGAGAATCAAGGCAATGAAATGGCTGAACCAATATTAATATAACCCTACTAATATTATAAATGGGAAAGTTCGGATGTTTGGATATTTGGATGTTTGGATATTTGGATGTTTGGATGTTTGTTACTCGATCACGCAAAAATGGCTGAACAGATTTCAATGAAATTTGGCACACACATAGTACATTACACTAACATATAGGATACCTTTTTATTTCCATAATCAAAAAGTGGGCGGAGACAAAGACAAATTTCGCTGGGAAATGTAAACTGCAGCCATTCTTACACTGTTAATGGTAGGGTTCTCAAACTGGCTAACACAGATACCTGCAAGTCGATACATAAGCCTCACGGTAACATAGTTTTGGACCTGCATTAGCGATACTGCAAAAACATCACTTCTGTTGTGCCGTAACATCAAAGTATTAAAGTCTCCACAGATTTTCATTGCACACTGGTAGGGTGCACTTAAAATACCGCACAGCACCTCCCTGCCTAATGTAAAAGGGCCCTCAAGGTGTCCCTTTAAGCTATTCAATCATGGGGTTAATTATTTTCCACTTATGCAAAAAAAAATAAAAAAAAAAAAAAATATATATATATATATATATATATATATATATATATATATATATATATATTTATGTCCTGGTACCCAAAGCCTTAGAACTGACAATGGACAAATACAAATATTGCATGTATGTATTCGCGCAGGCATATTTGTCAAAATAATAAATAATATTATTTTGCACCCAAGCAAGTGAACTTTTGTGTTACGGTCAGGCTTCAACAATATTATGTAACATTTTGGAATGAATATACAACCAAGAAGTCCAGCACTAGATGTCATAATAGCAAAAACCTGCACAGCCACCGTGTATTTCCCTTTGGTGCTCAGATAGGCCGGGATCATGGCAATCCAGACACTGCAGAACACCAGCATGCTGAACGTGATGTACTTGGCCTCAAACAATTGAGCCTTAAAATTGTCCGATAATGTCCTGGCTAGAAAAGCTGTAATGAAACTTACAGCTGCCAGAATCCCCATATATCCCAGCACAGAGAAGAACCCGATAACTGACCCTTCATTACACTGAATGACAATCTTTCCTTGATAGGAGTAAATGTTTCGTTTCTGGAAGGGAGGAGAAATAGACACCCAGGTGACACAGATTATGACTTGTACAGATGAACACACAAGCACTATACTGTAGGGCAGTTTGTATCCCATCCATTTCTTCCAGGAATTCCCAGGTTTGCTGGCTTTAAAAGCAATGAAAACCATGACAGTCTTGGCACGCAGACAAGAGAGCAACCGAGAAGATGATCCCAAAAGTTGTCACACGCAGCCTGCAGGTTACATCTACTGGAGGTCAAAGGAAGAAGAAGACACATCGGTAACTCGGCATGATGGAGGCCAGGAGAACATAGCTCAGGTTCCTGTTATTAGCTTTAACAATGGGGGTGTCCCGGTGATATGCAAAGATTCCAAATATGAAACCAGTCAGAAGACAACAGTGAATGGAGAGAGCTGAAAATACTGCTGTAATGGTGCCATCAGTGTAAGAGAGAAATTCCTCCAGTTTTGGAAGAGAATGATTCTTCTTCTCATTTGGCCATTCTTCATCAGGACATGTTATACAATTCTCACTGCAAGAAACAATAAAGAATGGAGTGCTAGAGCAAGGAGACTAGAAATCAGGGAGCCCTCCAGCAGATCACAGCAGCAGGAATCCCCCCCCCCCCCCCCCACCACCACACACACACACACACCATTGGTTCTCAATGCTGCATTAATACTGGTGTTTATGGTTTCAATTATGCAGCGTTTGTGCTGGAAAGATTACATCAAGGTAATGAGGCAAGCTTGGAACTACACTGGACTCCATTCCCTTTATAAAATAATACATTACCTGCCACCGACACATGCATATCCTCCACTTTTTGGTAAGTTGGTAAGTTTGCAAGAGCCATGCAGCCAGCCAATCACCATGTGTGATTGGCTGGCTGCACACAGTGCACTGCACTTGCATACTAACCAGGAAGGGGAGGAGACACGTGTGCCACCCTTCTTCACTGAGCAATGTAACCTGAGACAGCAAATGTCCACCTGGCATATGTAATTGTATGCTAAAGATTCCACTTGATACCACTGACTAGTCCTGCGTGTGCCAAGCGTAGTCCAGAGCAAGGTGGAAAGGAGGCGGGGATACTCGGAGTAATGCAGAGACAAATACAGACAGTAGTGCATGAGGGAGAAGAACAAGCAGATCACGCAGACATCTGTAGCCATGCTGGGAAACCCCAACATGTTCCACCAGTAACCTGCGCCACGGAATATGTTGGTGCTCTATAAATGAATAATAATACCGTATACACTCGGACACAAGTCAACCTCGTGTATAAGTCGACCCCTACATTTGACCCTCTTATGCTGGAATTTTTTACTTACTCAAGTATAAGTCTACCAAGCAAAGTTAAATTGAAGTGCTCCCCTCACTCTCAGCATACCACCTCACATATACAACACTGTACACAAATCAAAGCAAGCTTACTAGATAAATCCAATTTTGATTGTGGTTACTATGTGTTAATCCAATCCCAATGCACTCTTAATGCAGCATACAAAGCACTAGTGCTAATGCCGATTTCCAGCAGTTCACATATACTGTATGCCCATAACACAGACCCAACTTGTGCAAGTAGCAGCACATACGTTTGAACTATGGTAGCCAGCTGTATACAAAGCACTCACCACTCCTGGACAGGATAGGACACATCAGATTCAGTGTCCAAGTCACGTGTCCTTCGCACAGTAGCCCATGCTTTCAGTAGGTACCTTCCTTTGGGACTCTGGAGGTAGAGAAGCCCACACTGTCTACGCAAGGATCGGCACTAGGCAGGTAGCTATTCGGTTGAGATGCCGCCATCAGGCATCCAGTCTATGCCCTCTCATCAGTTCCTCACTAATGCCGATCTGCGTGCATCGGCGCATCTCTGCTCCTATTGTCATGTGACGTGACATCGAGAGTGGAGATACGCTGATGCACACAGCAGTGTGAGTGAGGAACTGATGAGAGGACCCCGGCACTGCAATAGGTCTGTTGCTTCCGCTGCCACTCACTCTGCATTGTGGGAGAGAAAGAAGCTCCCCCCACACCCCTGATCCTGGATAGTGGATATAAGATGAGAAATTTGGAACTCGAAGATAAGGAGACCCCCTACTTTTAGACTGTGAGTCTGTTATGATCATGTCTGCAGCGTTTAGTGCTGGCTGCAGTGGTATTGTAACCCAAGCAGTTCTGATGTCATTACATACATTTTCTTGCATAGTTTGGTTTGCACTTAAACTAGTTGCTGATTCCATCTGCAGTCGCTCTGAAGTTAATGACAGTTTAATATGCTTTTGTGTAAACAAACATTGTCTGCTGCTATGGAGGGGCAATCCCTTTCCTGCAGGCTGCATATCATTGTCTGCCTTTTCCTGCTGCCAGCCTGTGATTGATTACCATTCACTTGTGTGGGAATCTGCAGGTCTGCTCCCATTGGATGACCTCAGTATAAAGAACTGCTTCCTGCAATGCTTGATGAGCTACCATAGTCTCAGATTCAGTCTGTTACTCTGCTCGTGCCCCACCTCGTTCCTGGTCCGTGTGGACTGCGCTGACTCCTGCGAAGGGGTCAGCGAGTCCTCCTAGTTCAGCTCTTGTTCTAGAAGTTGTTACTTTGCTTGTCTTGTGTCATATATTGGTTCATCGCCAATATATACGCATACTTGGACGTTTATTATTTTCCTTGTATTCGTGTTACGTTGATACATCAGTGTCGCTGATATATACGTACACGAACTGTTTATATCCTGTGTTCCGTTAGTCAGCGTTCCAGCACGCTGAGCTAGTTATCCTGTTCCTGGTCCTGTTTGTGGATTGCGTTCATCTCTGCGAAGAGATAGCGAATCCTTCTGAGTCCTGTTCCCTGTATTACTCCAGTCTTAGTCAGAGTTCCTGCTTATGTTATATATCGGTTCATTGCCGATATATACATATGTTAGTCAGATGTTACAAATAGTTTCATTGATAGCTGTAATTGTAATACGCTAGGAAATCATACTTATTGTATATTTATCTGTGTTACGTTCATCTATCTTGATCCTGCTATTTCCTGACTATCCTGTCCTGTCTTTGTGAGGCACGCCATTGCTGCAAACACATTGGCTACCTCATTCCAGTCTGTTTTATTGTGGACGCTTGCTGTCACTAAGTAGTGGCTAGTTAAGCAAGCGTTCATTCTGTCTACCTGTCCTGATCTCCTCAGTCCTGGTTTATGCGCTCAGCGCTACTTTGCGCTGAGACGTTATTACGAAAGTGCTGTTTGTGGCTGTTCGGATCTGCACCGGCTTTGTGCACCACAATCTCCTATTGGAGTCAGTCCTCTCCTCCACTAAACTGGGGATATCCTGATCCCTTGTGCTGGTGTGTGTACCTCCTTCACGTCAGCTTATGTGTTGTATGCTGACTGTGGAGATTACACCTCCAAGCTTAACATTATGGTAGCCCCATTACCAATCCCTATTGTGGGGGGAATTTCCAGAAATCATGACACTGTTTGTCAGGGGTCCTGCTCCTTTAAAAAATTTGAAAAGCTTGGTCCTGAAGTTACAGACAAATTTATATCAGAATTGGTTAAAGTTCTGGCCAATCCCGACTTTCGGGCTTCTGCAATTTCTACCTGGTCTGATTGGATCGTTTGTGCTCTTTTTAAGGGCAAACTTTTTGATTGGGCAATCGATGTCTTAGATCACACTCAGTTTAGACAAAGTCCTTTGCAATTTATAGCTTTTGTAATTCACAATTGGTTGCGCATAGATCCATTGCCTTTTCCTCTTAATGAACTCCTGGCAGCAGGCCAATCAGCTGCTCCTTCAATTGCTTGCAAGAATGAGCAGCAAGCAGAAAGTGTTACTGATAATTTTCCTGCAGCTTTGAATAAATCACCAAAAACAGCAAGGTCAAAGGCAAAACGCAAACGTTCTAAGAAACGTGTCCAATCTGCAGAATCGTTATCTTTAGCGACTTCGCATCAGACCTGCAATAAGATTCTGCCATTAACAGATAATGAAATGCAATTGTCTTTCAGGGGAGTTAAATGGACTTATGAAACTACTAATGAACTTTCATCACTGGCTAGGGAAAATAAAGATTTTTGTTTAAAAGAATTATCTGAGTATGATTATGAGGATATATTACAGAGTATTGAACAAATCAATCTATTCGTGCAGCAAGAAAAATTTGCATACACTACAGTCCAACACTTGCTACAGGTATTGGAGATCCTTAGGAATAAGAGATCTGACAATCGCCTGCTAAATAATCCAATGTATGTTTCTGCCAAAACCACATTTGCAAACTGTGATCTGCCTGTTAAGTATGCTTGGAATCCTCCATTTGAGAAAGGAGAGATGGAAGCTCTGGTCAATGAATGGAAGAATGATTCAAGTTCATTTTGTCAATTTTACAGTGCAAAAAGTGAATTAGTATTGAATGCATGCATTAAGTCTGCCTATAGCCTAATAAAAACTGGTGTGTGTGGGTATGACCTTGTGGCTCCATTGATCGATGTGTGGAACATGATTTTGGATGATTTTTATGCGATTCAATCAGTTGATACCAGGGAAGACACACTGTCAATTGGAGACTGTTCCACTTCTCCAGTTACTGAGTCCCTGCCATGTCTTGTGAATGTTCCCATAACTTCACCCTGTACCATGGATAACTCAGTGTTACTTCCCAGTAAAACAGAAGCCACTGATACTTTCTTAACTTTGCCCTGCACAAATTTCTCAGCAGAGAATCCAGAGGTCCTGCTGACTTCTGAGTCCAGCCTAGCCAGTACTCATGAGTCTTTGTTCAGTGAAACAGACACCAGAAAAATCTTGCCTGTCTCTGCAAACACTTCTGCAGAAATTACCTGTGTTAATAAAGTTCAACTCCTGTCTGATCCAGCAGATGCCAATAGATGCACTACATCAGTTTCCGAGTCCCAGCAATCCTGTCCAGAAACCTCAGAACCCCAGCATCTGAATTTTCCAATTTCACAATTGAATGGTGATTTAGATGCGCAAACATTGTGTTTTGATCTTCCTGTTTCTACACCTCACTCTAGCTTCGTGAATAACTCAGAGCGTCTGCTATGTGAATCCGAAATCGCAGAATTATTACCGTGTTCAGAAAATGTCCCAGTAAATTTGCCCTGTACCATGAATTGTGCAGTAGATCTCTCCAATGAAACTCAGGTCACAGAATCATTATGCTGTCCAGCAGGTGCTTCCATGGTTTTGCCCTGCAATATGGACTGTTCAGTGATCCTGTCCAGTGAAGCTGTGGTCGCAGAGTCTTATGCTTCACCCAGTACTTTGGATACTTCAAACCCTCTAGCAGAGGAGTCTGAGGCACTGCTTACCTCAGTTGGTGTTGCAGTAATATTCACTTGTCTAGCAGCTGTTTTGGAATTACAGTCTGCTCTAATAAAACTTGATGAATTTCTGCCCAGCGAAGCAGAAGCCATTGAAATATTGTCCTCGTCAGCAAGTGTGTTAGATACCTTGCCCTGTACACAGTCTGATTTAACCAATGTTGTTGAGTCCCTCTCCAGTGTTGTAACAGCCGAGGAACTCCAGCCCTGTCCTCTGAATGTTTCAAAAGTCTTGCCCTGTAACATGGATAGTTCTGACTCGCTGGAAAAAATAATAGAAATCACAGAATTTCAGTCCGGGTTAATGAGTGTTTTTGAAACCCAGCCCTGTATCCTGGAAAATTCTGGTTCTCTGGCCGGTGTGGCAGAAGTTCCAGAGTCCCCTTCCTGTCCAGTGAGTTTCTCAGTTTTGCCTAGTTCAGTGGGGATTGCTGCACTACTGACTTGTTTTGCAGCCCTTCATGAGCTCCAATCCAGTGTATTTGATGAGTCTCTGTCTAGTCCAGAAGAAGTTATGGGAACCCTGTCTAGTTTGGTGCATACATCAGAAGATTTGTCCTGTCTTGTAAATGCCCCTGAACATGATTTGTTAATAACCTTGCTGGAATCAGAGACATCTAAGTCTGATCCTGCATTTTTTAGTGAGAATCCAGTAACTGTGAAGTCTAGTCATGATGATTTTTTTTTGCCCAGTCCTGGTTTCGGTCCTACCTTGACTGACTTTGAGGTTCGCAGTTCCTTGACATGCCCAGAAGTCTCTCTTGTGCCGGTGTGCCCAGATGTGCTTCGTATGCCAGAGTGCCCAAGTGTGTCTGTGTTGGCGTGCTCACACGCTTCCCTAGTGGAGACATGTTCTGATGTTGCCGGTTGGCCTGCATGCCCGGAGATGGTTCTGGTCCCTAAAAACCCTGATCTTGATGTTTGTCCTTGTGACCCTGACTCTAGAGTTGCCCTGGGTTCCATAGGGGTTCTTGATGGTTCTCCATGTGAGCCTAAGGGGCGTTCTGACCTGTGGGGATCTCTTTGGAGCTTCCAAGTGTTCTGGGAGATCTCTGAGGAAACTTGTCCTGGTACCTTGGACTGGTTCAACGGTGGGTTTTGTGTTGGTAGGGACAGTTCCGGAGGGCATTGCAAAGGCTTTGGCGTTTTTGGACAGTCCCGGGAAGGCGGTGGGTATCGCTCAGAGAGTTTCTGGGGGCTTTTTTCTGGAAGTCGTGGTTCTGATGGGTATCACACTGAGGCTTGTAGTGCTGACGGACATGGTTCTGTAGGTTCTGGTTCTGATGGGTCCAGTCTTGTGGGGACTGATTCTGGAATTTGGTCTTGCCGGGCTGTCCCGGTCATCATGAATTATCAGTCAGATTGTTTTGTTGGGAATTTCAGTTTTGAAAAGCGTCTGGTATCCGCTTTTAAGGGGGGGGGGGGGGTAATGTTATGATCATGTCTGCAGCGTTTACTGCTGGCTGCAGTGGTATTGTAACCCAAGCAGTTCTGATGTCATTACATACATTTTCTTGCATAGTTTGGTTTGCACTTAACCACCCTGGCGTTCTGATTAAATCGCCAGGGTGGCTGCGGGAGGGTTTTTTTTAAATAAAAAAAAACTATTTCATGCAGCCAACTGAAAGTTGGCTGCATGAAAGCCCACTAGAGGGCGCTCCGGAGGCGATCTTCCGATCGCCTCCGGCGGCAAGAGATAACACGGAAGGCCGCAATGAGCGGCCCTCCGTGTTTCGCTTCCCTCGTCGCCATGGCGACGAGCGGAGTGGCGTCATGGACGTCAGCCGACGTCTTGACGTCAGCCGCCTCCGATCCAGCCCTTAGCGCTGGCCGGAACTGTTTGTTCCGGCTACGCTGGGCTCGGGCGGCTGGGGGGACCCTCCTTCGCCGCTGCACGCGGCGGATCGCCGCGCTGCAGCGGCGATCAGGCAGCACACGCGGCTGGCAAAGTGACGGCTGCGTGTGCTGCTTTTTATTTGGTGCAAATCGGCCCAGCAGGGCCTGAGCGGCAGCCTCTGGCGGTGTTGGACGAGCTGAGCTCGTCCAGACCGCTCAGCAGGTTAAACTAGTTGCTGATTCCATCTGCAGTCGCTCTGAAGTTAATGACAGTTTAATATGCTTTTGTGTAAACAAACATTGTCTGCTGCTATGGAGGGGCAATCCCTTTCCTGCAGGCTGCATATCATTGTCTGCCTTTTCCTGCTGCCAGCCTGTGATTAATTACCATTCACTTGTGTGGGAATCTGCAGGTCTGCTCCCATTGGATGACCTCAGTATAAAGAACTGCTTCCTGCAATGCTTGATGGGCTACCATAGTCTCAGATTCAGTCTGTTACTCTGCTCGTGCCCCACCTCGTTCCTGGTCCGTGTGGACAGCACTCCTGCGAAGGGTTCAGCAAGTCCTCCTAGTTCTGCTCTTGTTCTAGAAGTTGTTACTTTGCTTGTCTTGTGTCATATATTGGTTCATCGCCAATATATACGCATACTTGCACGTTTATTATTTTCCTTGTATTCGTGTTACGTTGATACATCAGTGTCGCTGATATATACGTACACGAACTGTTTATATCCTGTGTTCCGTTAGTCAGCGTTCCAGCACGCTGAGCTAGTTATCCTGTTCCTGGTCCTGTTTGTGGATTGCGTTCATCTCTGCGAAGAGATAGCGAATCCTTCTGAGTCCTGTTCCCTGTATTACTCCAGTCTTAGTCAGAGTTCCTGCTTATGTCATATATCGGTTCATTGCCGATATATACATATGTTAGTCAGATGTTACAAATAGTTTCATTGATAGCTGTAATTGTAATACGCTAGGAAATCATACTTATTGTATATTTATCTGTGTTACGTTCATCTATCTTGATCCTGCTATTTCCTGACTATCCTGTCCTGTCTTTGTGAGGCACACCATTGCTGCAAACGCATTGGCTACCTCATTCCAGTCTGTTTTATTGTGGACGCTTGCTGTCACTAAGTAGTGGCTAGTTAAGCAAGCGTTCATTCTGTCTACCTGTCCTGATCTCCTCAGTCCTGGTTTATGCGCTCAGCGCTACTTTGCGCTGAGACGTTATTACGAAAGTGTTGTTTGTGGCTGTTCGGATCTGCACCGGCTTTGTGCACCACAATCTCCTATTGGAGTCAGTCCTCTCCTCCACTAAACTGGGGATATCCTGATCCCTTGTGCTGGTGTGTGTACCTCCTTCACGTCAGCTTATGTGTTGTATGCTGACTGTGGAGATTACACCTCCAAGCTTAACAGAGTCAGTCCTAAAAGTCTCGTCTTATATCCGAGTATATACGGTAGTAATAATAATAATAATAATAACTTCCTGCTTTATCAAAGGGGTGTGGTCATCTTTCATACAACACACTCAGATGGCCCCTGTAGACAACCGCATCACACTGGGTCCACAGCCATCAACTCTGCCCACACAAAGAGGAAGAGTGACCTAGATGTAAAAAGATACTTTTCTATTTGTTTTATTTTAATGCAAATTATTGATGCCAATGACCGCAAAGCTCACAAACTTGGTCACTGAGTAATTTTGTGTTAGGGTTACAAAAAGTGGGTGCAGCCAACACCAGACAAAAACATACCCTGGCATTCTGGGTCATCAGTGGGCGGAGACAAATACAAATTTCACTGGGAAAATATACATGATCAGGGATGTTCATCCAGATTCCGGTTATCCGGGTAACCCGGATATCTAAACTTTTTTCCGCTATCCGATTCGAATTCCGGATTTTTTTTTAAAATCCGGATAGCTATCTGCAGATATTTGGCCGCATAATGCGGATATCTGCAGATATTGTGGATATCCAGATCCAAAATACTGTAACTAAGGAGATGACGTCCTGGAGCCAATCAGAGGGCTCCCAGCAGAAGCTCTAGCAACCAATCACAGAGGGGAACCCCGGACAACCCCACCTGACCTCATTGAGCTAATCAGAGGACTCCCAGCCTAAACCCTGGCACCCAATCACAGAAAGGAACACTGGCCAGGCCCCCTGTATAATAAGGAGCAGGGATGGTCGTAGTCAGCCAACTTCGCTACGGTGGAAATACGCGTAGTTTTACGCAATTACGCTTCGCCAAACACCGGCTTCCAAAACAAATATTTGCTTCGTATGCATTTCGTAGAATACGCGTTAAAATATGCAATTACGCGTAGTGCGAAGCTTAGTGTATGTGAATACTTATGCCCGTAGGCAGAAAATTGTACGCATTAATTTATTTATAAATGCATATACTGGGAACCCTTCTATGCGTACATTCCCCTTTCCAATGCGTAAATTTGTATGCATACAATCGCATGCGGAAAATTAGACGCGAGTAATGCATTCGTAGTTCACTACGCAATACACATGTTAACTACGCATAATGGACGTAAGCTACGCGTAACGGTACTTCACTACGCGTAATTTCGTAAGCAAAGTTTTGAAACTTCGCCTATGAACTACGATGCGTAGATGCGAACTACGATGCGTAAATTCGCACTGGCGTAGTTTCTGCTCATCCCTGATAAGGAGAGCTGCCATGATGAGACATATCGTCTTAGCTTGCTGAATGCTCACTGAGAGACATGCTCCAGTGCTGGTGGCCTAGCAAGGTCTGTACACAGTTATAAACCTAAAGCTGTTCAGTGATTAACCCCTTCACTATCACTACACTACTGTTAAATCGTTAATTAGCTTGATTGATGTCAACGTGTGACAGTCAGAGTGTGTGCTCCAGTGCTGCTGGGTCAAGTGCTGTACACAGTGATAAGCTGTTCAGTGATTAACCCCTTCAATACTATCACTACACTATTGTTAAATCATTATTTAGCTTGATTGATGTCATTGTATGACAGTCAGAGTGTGTGCTCCAGTGCTGCTGGGCTAGCAAGGGCTGTACACAGTGGTAAACTGAAAGCTGTTCAGTGATTAACCCCTTCACTATCACTACACCATTGTTAAATCATTAATTAGCTTGATGTCATTTGTGTGACAGTCAGAGTGTGTGCTGCAGGCAGCTGCTATGTGTCTGTGAGTGTGCTGTGCACAGACCAGGCCAGCTGCTGCCTGCTGGCCAGCTATTAGCCTTAGGTATAGGTTAGGGATTAGGGGATAGGATTACTGTGTTATTGTGTAGTTAGCACTGTAGTACTGCAGTCAGTGCTAGTAGTTGTTAGAGTAGTAGTACTACTGTGTTAGCTTTCTACAGAACTACTGTGCTGTGAGCAGTGCCACTGTGATAGTTAGCGTACATTAGTGTCTTCTCCTCTGCTGTCTGACTGTCACTCGGCACTTGGCACGTGTCACGTGTCACTTGGCACGTGTCACGTGTCATATGGCACTTGCCACATGTCACGTGTCATGTGGCACTTGTCACGTGACATGCTGCTGCATTGCACGCTGTTACACGCTGCTGCATTTCCCTGCTCCTGCTGCCTGTGCAGCTCCCACCGCCAGGCCATGGTGCCACAGGCCAATGATACCACCTATATTTAAAGGGAACCAGAGACGAAGCATCCTCATGTAGTTTACCATATACATCAGTGTGAACGTTAGAGAAAACACCTACCCTGCTCTCTGTTTTATTCTGTACTGCACAGATTGCTTCTAATCAGTCCTGATAAAATCCCTGACTGAGCATTTAGTCTGGCTTTGTTCAGGAATATTTATAGCTCAGTCTGTGTTCTCCCATGTCTTTTCAAGTTCAAGCCTGCCCCCTACTGGCTCTGCTCAGGAATCATTGTAGCGGAGTCATTATAGCAAAGCCAGACTGAATGCTCAGTTGGGGATTTTATCAGGTTTAATAAGAAACAAGCTGTGCAGTGCAGAATGAAACAGAAAGCATGGTATGCGTTTTCTCTAATGTTCCCACTGATATACTGTATATGGTAAAATATGTGAGGGTGTTAACCCAAAACACAATTGCTGCATAATTTTTTGGAGGGGTCTTGGCTGAAAACTGTCATGTCCCAGTTGTGCGGTTAGACTTTGGGCACAATGTGGGCTGCACGACTGCTGTCTGGAACCTAGGCCTAATGTTAATTGACAGCCATTTTTTTTTGGGGGGGGAGGGGGATTTTAAGTCCCCACATCATCAATTAGTGTTCCCCTTTAAAAAATAATGATGCTACATGCCTCCTTTACCCTAAGAAAAAAGTTTTTAAAGCAATTTAAAGGGCACTTCCGTTTTTTCTATCTGGATATCCGAAAACACCCGGATAGCCCAGATAATGCGGATATCTGAAAGTTTGGATTCAGATATCCGATCCAGATCCGGATTTAGGTATCCGGATCAATTCGGATTTTGAAAAGAGGTATCAGAGCACCCCTGTACATGATGATCAATCAGTATGTATGGGTGCAAAGGAAAGTAAGAATATCTCAAACTATACTAACTAGACATATTTTTGACTTGGGCTTTGGACTACTGGACCTAGAAGCTTATAGCCAGGTGACTAATTTGGATCAGACATGCTCTGTCTCACTGAAACAATATAAACTTTATTTAGAAGTGCTCCTCTTTGCAGACATTAAAAGTGTGATTTCTTATCCAATTATTCAAACCACCTTCTTGATTTGGAAGACCATACGACACCCACACACAGCTGCTCTGAAAGGTTCCAATTACCAACTCCGCTCAATAATAATATCACATTGCACAACTGCATAGAGCTGGGGTTGGATACCATTGACAAGTTGTTTATAGATAATAATTTCAGATCTGATTGCTGACATAAGCTTAGTGTTGGGCGAACACCTAGATGTTTGGGTTCGAGAACGTTCGCCGAACATCGCCGCGAGGTTCGGGTGTTCGCGCCGAACTCCGAACATAATGGAAGTCAATGGGGACCCGAACTTTCGTGCTTTGTAAAGCTTCCTTACATACTACATACCCCAAATTAGCAGGGTATGTGCACCTTGGGAGTGGGTACAAGAGGAAAAAAAATATTTGAAAAAGAGCTTATAGTTTTTGAGAAAACTGATTGTAAAGTTTCAAAGGAAAAACTGTCTTTTAAATGCGGAAAATGTCATGTTTCTTTGCACAGGTAACATGCTTTTTGTCGCCATGCAGTCATAAATGTAATACAGAGAAGAGGTTCCAGGAAAAGGGACCGGTAACGCTAACCCAGCACAAGCAGCAGAACACGTGATGGAACAGGAGGAGGCGCAGGAGGAGAAGGCCACGCTTTGAGACACAACAACCCAGGCCTTGCATGAGGACAAGAAGCGTGCGGATAGCATGATTTTTACCGCCATGCAGTCATAAATGTAATAAAGATGAGAGGTTCCATAAACAGGGACCGGTAACGCTAACCCAGCAGCAGCAGAAGCACATGTGATGGAACAGGAGGAGGCACAGGAGGAGAAGGCCACGCTTTGAGACACAACAACCCAGGCCTTGCATGAGGACAAGAAGCGTGCGGATAGCATGCTTTTTACCGCCATGCAGTCATAAATGTAATAAAGAGAAGAGGTTCCATAAACAGGGACCGGTAACGCTAACCCAGCAGCAGCAGCAGCACACGTGATGGAACAGGAGGAGGCGCAGGAGGAGAAGGCCACGCTTTGAGACACAACAACCCAGGCCTTGCATGAGGACAAGAAGCGTGCGGATAGCATGCTTTTTACCGCCATGCAGTCATAAATGTAATAAAGATGAGAGGTTCCATAAACAGGGACCGGTAACGCTAACCCAGCAGCAGCAGAAGCACACGTGATGGAACAGGAGGAGGCGCAGGAGGAGAAGGCCACGCTTTGAGACACAACAACCCAGGCCTTGCATGAGGACAAGAAGCGTGCGGATAGCATGCTTTTTACCGCCATGCAGTCATAAATGTAATAAAGAGAAGAGGTTCCATAAACAGGGACCGGTAACGCTAACCCAGCAGCAGCAGCAGCAGCACACGTGATGGAACAGGAGGAGGCGCAGGAGGAGAAGGCCACGCTTTGAGACACAACAACCCAGGCCTTGCATGAGGACAAGAAGCGTGCGGATAGCATGCTTTTTACCGCCATGCAGTCATAAATGTAATAAAGATGAGAGGTTCCATAAACAGGGACCGGTAACGCTAACCCAGCAGCAGCAGAAGCACACGTGATGGAACAGGAGGAGGCGCAGAAGGAGAAGGCCACGCTTTGAGACACAACAACCCAGGCCTTGCATGAGGACAAGAAGCGTGCGGATAGCATGCTTTTTACCGCCATGCAGTCATAAATGTAATACAGATGAGAGGTTCCATAAACAGGGACCGGTAACGCTAACCCAGCAGCAGCAGAAGCACACGTGATGGAACAGGAGGAGGCGCAGGAGGAGAAGGCCACGCTTTGAGACACAACAACCCAGGCCTTGCATGAGGACAAGAAGCGTGCGGATAGCATGCTTTTTACTGCCATGCAGTCATAAATGTAATAAAGAGAAGAGGTTCCATAAACAGGGACCGGTAACGCTAACCCAGCAGCAGCAGCAGCAGCACACGTGATGGAACAGGAGGAGGCGCAGGAGGAGAAGGCCACGCTTTGAGACACAACAACCCAGGCCTTGCATGAGGACAAGAAGCGTGCGGATAGCATGCTTTTTACCGCCATGCAGTCATAAATGTAATAAAGATGAGAGGTTCCATAAACAGGGACCGGTAACGCTAACCCAGCAGCAGCAGCAGCAGCACACGTGATGGAACAGGAGGAGGCGCAGGAGGAGAAGGCCACGCTTTGAGACACAACAACCCAGGCCTTGCATGAGGACAAGAAGCGTGCGGATAGCATGCTTTTTACCGCCATGCAGTCATAAATGTAATAAAGATGAGAGGTTCCATAAACAGGGACCGGTAACGCTAACCCAGCAGCAGCAGAAGCACATGTGATGGAACAGGAGGAGGCACAGGAGGAGAAGGCCACGCTTTGAGACACAACAACCCAGGCCTTGCATGAGGACAAGAAGCGTGCGGATAGCATGCTTTTTACCGCCATGCAGTCATAAATGTAATAAAGAGAAGAGGTTCCATAAACAGGGACCGGTAACGCTAACCCAGCAGCAGCAGCAGCACACGTGATGGAACAGGAGCAGGCGCAGGAGGAGAAGGCCATGCTTTTTGAGACACAACAACACAGGCCTTGCATGAGGACAAAAAGCGTGCGGATATAGCAGCAATGCTTTTTGCCGCCATGCAGTCATAAATGTAATACAGATGAGAGGTTCAATAAACAGGGACCGGAAACGCTAAACCATCCCAGATGTTCATTGGTCATGTTACTTGGTTGGGGTCCTGGAGTGTTGCGTAGTCGTTTCCAATCCAGGATTGATTCATTTTAATTAGTAAACAAACACACTACCAGTATATGCCGTTCAACCACCTGATATTTATTGAGAATCAAAGGTTATTTTTTACCTTGATTGATAATAATGAGTCTGTAAAAAAGTTTTTTTGTAGCACACCATATTAATGCACAATTTATTATTAAACGGGGTGTTACCCCACAATGTCTCAAACAGAAAGTCTCAGGGGACTGCACACAGACCAGAATATAGCCAGTTGACCATATCACTCCCCCAACATGGGGAGAGGCGGACACGGACACCTACAATGCCAAAAGATTAAAGCATCTAATATGCTAATTGCCCGTCAAACGTGTCCGCATCACCCCATGCGCCAATATCACAGTGGTCAACAGCAATAAAAATGTGCCCCCCCAAAAGCCCCCCTATGCCCCCCCGCAATCACAACACCATGCCCTACATGCAGACATCCACATCAAGATACCAACTAACATGGGTCGTCACCCATGAAAAAAATGACACTTAAGAACACAGTCCATGAGAGGCATATATGAAAAATATCCCACGGCAAGTCCTGCTTTCAAAATTCAATGGCATAAGGTAAAGTTCCACTTTAGGAAGATCGTCATGGAAAGATCACTATATTCCTTCAAGAGTCTTTTCAGACCATTTAGGCTGGTGCACCTAGCCAGTTTGCTGTAATATAATAGTTATAGGCCTATGCGGACAAAACAGTTCAGTATTTCAGCCAAGCCATATATCGTGACAACGAAGTTTCCATGCATGTAATACTTCACCATAATTGGATATACACATGAACCTTGCGGATATAGATGCCGTATACACTGTTTCACATAGTTACCACCTCCTCCATTGATGCGATATGCAGCGTCCGCATGGACGGTTTTTAGCCTGCCCGATTGACCGCAGTGTCCACGATGTATATCTGCGGGAGTATCAAACTCAGGGCCTCAGACTTGTATTACCCCAACCAGGCGGGAGTTCAGTCCTTGAAAGTATACGCCATAGTTCCGGGCACCGTGCTCCGATCCGGCGGGAGGGCAGAGGGGGGCAGAGAGGCACATCTCAGCGCGTGACGCAGGCCTACGTCGACGCGTTTCGCCCCGCCCAGGGACTTCCTCAGGACGTACTGCGCAGTACGTCCTGAGGAAGTCCCTGGGCGGGGCGAAACGCGTCGACGTAGGCCTGCGTCACGCGCTGAGATGTGCCTCTCTGCCCCCCTCTGCCCTCCCGCCGGATCGGAGCACGGTGCCCGGAACTATGGCGTATACTTTCAAGGACTGAACTCCCGCCTGGTTGGGGTAATACAAGTCTGAGGCCCTGAGTTTGATACTCCCGCAGATATACATCGTGGACACTGCGGTCAATCGAGCAGGCTAAAAACCGTCCATGCGGACGCTGCATATCGCATCAATGGAGGAGGTGGTAACTATGTGAAACAGTGTATACGGCATCTATATCCGCAAGGTTCATGTGTATATCCAATTATGGTGAAGTATTACATGCATGGAAACTTCGTTGTCACGATATATGGCTTGGCTGAAATACTGAACTGTTTTGTCCGCATAGGCCTATAACTATTATATTACAGCAAACTGGCTAGGTGCACCAGCCTAAATGGTCTGAAAAGACTCTTGAAGGAATATAGTGATCTTTCCATGACGATCTTCCTAAAGTGGAACTTTACCTTATGCCATTGAATTTTGAAAGCAGGACTTGCCGTGGGATATTTTTCATATATGCCTCTCATGGACTGTGTTCTTAAGTGTCATTTTTTTCATGGGTGACGACCCATGTTAGTTGGTATCTTGATGTGGATGTCTGCATGTAGGGCATGGTGTTGTGATTGCAGGGGGGGCATAGGGGGGCTTTTGGGGGGGCACATTTTTATTGCTGTTGACCACTGTGATATTGGCGCATGGGGTGATGCGGACACGTTTGACGGGCAATTAGCATATTAGATGCTTTAATCTTTTGGCATTGTAGGTGTCCGTGTCCGCCTCTCCCCATGTTGGGGGAGTGATATGGTCAACTGGCTATATTCTGGTCTGTGTGCAGTCCCCTGAGACTTTCTGTTTGAGACATTGTGGGGTAACACCCCGTTTAATGATAAATTGTGCATTAATATGGTGTGCTACAAAAAAACTTTTTTACAGACTCATTATTATCAATCAAGGTAAAAAATAACCTTTGATTCTCAATAAATATCAGGTGGTTGAACGGCATATACTGGTAGTGTGTTTGTTTACTAATTCTTGTTTTTTGACCAGTGCATGTACCCACTTGTTTAGCACACCCTAGCATGTACACTTTCTGTGTAGTAGGTTTTTGTTGATTCATTTTAATTTGAGTCAGACAGTCTGCATTTTCTGTGGAGAGGCGGATACGCCGATCTATGACGATGCCTCCGGCAGCACTGAAACAGCGTTCCGACATAACGCTGGCTGCCGGGCAAGCCAGCACCTCTATTGCGTACATTGCCAGTTCGTGCCAGGTGTCTAGCTTCCATACCCAATAGTTGAAGGGTGCAGATGGATTGTTAGACACAGCTACGCCATCTGACATGTAGTCCTTGACCATCTTCTCCAGGCGATCGGTGTTGGAGGTGGATCTGCACGCTTGCTGTTCAGTGGGCTGCTGCTGCATGGGTGTCAGAAAATGTTCCCACTCCAAGGACACTGCCGATACCATTCCCTTTTGGGCACTAGCTGCGGCTTGTGTTGTTTGCTGCCCTCCTGGTCGTCCTGGGTTTGCGGAAGTCAGTCTGTCGGCGTACAACTGGCTAGAGGAGGGGGAGGATGTCAATCTCCTCTCTAAAGTCTCCACAAGGGCCTGCTGGTATTCTTCCATTTTGACCTGTCTGACTCTTTCTTCAAGCAGTTTTGGAACATTGTCTTTGTACCGTGGATCCAGAAGGATATAAACCCAGTAATTGGTGTTGTCCAGAATGCGCACAATGCGTGGGTCGCGTTCAATGCAGTCTAGCATGAATTGAGCCATGTGTGCCAGAGTCCTGCCAGAATCCTCATCATCCTATTGTGAGCGTTGTGATAGTTGTTGTGATGCATCATAGTCGTCACCTTCTTCCTGGTCTGCTTCTGCTGACCATTCGCGCTGAATTGTGGAAGTCCAACGTGCACCGCTCTGGCCCTCGTCAGTGGTGGCAGGAAATTCCTGCTCCAACTCCAGCTGTTCCTCCTCCTCTTCTTCGTCATAGCTGCTGGGGCCAGCGTTTCCTGAGGCGGATGGCCTGATGTTGGTACCATCACGCTGATCGTTTTCTCCTTCAGATTCCCCCAGTTGCATCATGACAGCTGTTTCCTTGATTTCAACATTGACCTCTTCAGTAAACACAGCAGTGGTATGGCAATGCTGACTGAAGAGTTGTCACTGCTCACAAGCAACGTGGATTGCTCAAAATTTTGGAGGACTTGGCAGAGGTCCAACATGTTGGCCCAATCGGATCCACAGAAGCTTGGCAGCTGGCCGGATGCGCCTCGGTACTGCACCGTCATGTACTGGACCACTGCACTCTTCTGCCCGCAAAAGCGGGCTAGCATGTGCAGCGTAGAATTCCAGCGCGTAGGGACATCACACAGCAAGCGATGGTGGGGGAGATTGAAGCGCTCCTGCATCTTGGCGAGTGCCCCCGAAGCAGTACTTGAATTTCTACAATGTTTGGCCACTCGTCGCACCTTCAACAGAAGATCGGCCACGCCTGGGTATGTCTTCAGGAACCGCTGAACTACTAGGTTCATCACGTGCGCCAGGCAAGGGATGTGTGTCAGCTTAGCCAACCTTAAAGCGCGAATGAGATTACTCCCATTATCACACACAACCATGCGTGGTTTCAGGTCCAGCGGTGCCAGCCACAAATCCGTCTGTTCCTTTATTCCCCTCCAAATTTCCTCCCCTGTGTGCTGCTTATCCCCAAGGCAGATCAGCTTCAGCAACGCTTGCTGACGCATGCCAACAGCTGTGCTGCACTGCTTCCACGATCCTACTGCTGCTGGTGCTGGGTTCGCGTTTCCGGATGAGGTACAGCTTTGAGATGCGTTGGAAGAGAAGGAGTCAGAGAAGTAGCTGCTGCTGTTGTTATCCAGTGGGAGAAACGGCGGTGCAGCTGTTTGCGGCGTGGGCAACACCCGCGCCGTAGCAGGTGAGGAACCGCTGCCAGGCTCCACAAGGTTCACCCAGTGCGCGGTAAGGGAGATGTATCGACCCTGGCCGAACGCACTCGTCCAGGTGTCAGTGGTGAGGTGAACCTTGCAGGCAACGGCATTCTTCAAGCTTCGGGTTATTTTGCTGACCACGTGCTCATGCAACTCAGGCACTGCAGAGCGCGCAAAGTGGTAGCGGCTGGGAACCACGTAACGTGGGATGGCCACTGACATCATGCCCTTGAAGCTGTTTGTCTCCACCACTCGATATGGCAGCATTTCGCAGGCCAGAAGCTTGGCTATGCTGGCTGTTAGTGCCACGGCCCGGGGGTCATTTGCTGGCAATTTCCTCTTGCGCTCCAACATCTCCGAGACAGACAACTGAACCGTAGGGCTGCACACTGAAGGGCTGTTGTGTTTGATGAAGACTGGGAGACCTCAAGAGCACTACTCCGGAAAGTGACAGTGTCAGCGTCGTCTGATGTTTGTGAATGTTGTGAACCACGCAATGGCTGGGCTACTGCTGCTGCTGAGGCGGGTCTGGTGGTGAGTCTGGTGAACCCAAGGGAGGCAGTGTTGCTGGTACCCTGTCCTGTCGAGTTTGCCCACAGAGTGGGATGTTTGGATAGCATGTGGCGGCTCATGCTGGTGGTGGAGAGGTTGTTAATACTTTTCCCCCTGCTCAGGCGGGTCTTGCACACCTTGCAAATCGCCATGGTAACATCCTCAGTGCAGTCTTCAAAGAAAGCCCAGACTTTGGAGCACCTGCCTTGCTGGCGATTTCTGTTTGCGCCTCTTTTGCCTCTCACTTGAACTTCCACGCTTGTGGTGCCTGAAATTTCGCGCCGCCTACCTTGTGGCACAAGGCGAACTCGTGCAGCAGTGGTTTCTTCAACAGACTCATCTGTGCTGCTGCTACGACGGCGATGTTCTCATTCACAAACAAAATCTGGGTCTCTGTCCACATTGTCCATACCCTCCTCTTCCATCTCCTCAAACTCGTCATATGTCATTATGGGGGGCCACCGCCATGGAGTAGAGCTCCCCAGAACAACCTCTGCGCAGCTCACTCCAACGTCGTCTTCCAGAGCTTCTCGGCCGACCTCCTGCAATTGCAACCCCTCCTGCCCAACTTGCTCTGGGATTTGGGTTTCCGAGTCGCCTTGTATTTCAGTGCCCGGTGCATTTCCCACAGTTAATGGTTGTGAATCCGGGCACAACATTTCTGGCTGTTCCTCCATTGACCTTTCAAAGGTGGAAGTTTGTTGGCCTGGGAATAGCTCCTGCGAATACCCCATTGTGTCCTGAGGTAATTCATCGGACTAGTTATCTGGCAGTTGTGTGCGTGGTGTCGCTGCCGGTTGTGTTAGCGTGTTAGCTTTGTGCCCACTGGCTCCTTGTAACTGTCTGAGGACTCGGGTGCGTGATGTGCTGGTGCTGCTTAACCCACTGCTGGACGCTTGAGAGGTCATCCAAGTAATTATCTGGTCCTGTTCTTTTGGATCTGTGAGGGTTGTTGTCCTGGACAACATGGGCGGTATTGAGTATTGTACGTGAACCGTCAGGGGAAACACCTCTTCCCTTGCCCCTCCCTCTTTCACCGGATTTCTTCCTCATTTCACTTATCCTTAAAGTACACGCTGACTGGCAGCAGTACAGTGGCAGTACAGAAATGCTATACAGTGGTGGGTGAGCGGTGTACCACTATTGCCAGCAGCGACACTGAGCACAATGCTATACAGTGGCGGGTGAGCGGTGTACTACTGTTCCCAGCAGACACACAGTGGCAGTAAACACAATGCTATATAGTGTGGCTGAGCCATGTACACACAGTGGCAGTAAACAATGCTATATAGTCTGGCTGAGCGGTGTACACACAGTGGCAGTACACACAATGCTATATAGTCTGGCTGAGCGGTGTACACAGAGTGGCAGTACACACAATGCTATATAGTCTGGCTGAGCGGTGTACACAGAGTGGCAGTAAACAATGCTATATAGTCTGGCTGAGCGGTGTACACAGAGTGGCAGTACACACAATGCTATATAGTCTGGCTGAGCGGTGTACACACAGTGGCAGTACACACAATGCTATATAGTCTGGCTGAGCGGTGTACACACAGTGGCAGTACACACAATGCTATATAGTCTGGCTGAGCGGTGTACACAGAGTAGCAGTACACACAATGCTATATAGTCTGGCTGAGCGGTGTACACAGAGTGGCAGTACACACAATGCTATATAGTCTGGCTGAGCGGTGTACACAGAGTGGCAGTACACACAATGCTATATAGTCTGGCTGAGCGGTGTACACAGAGTGGCAGTACACACAATGCTATATAGTCTGGCTGAGCGGTGTACACAGAGTGGCAGTAAACAATGCTATATAGTCTGGCTGAGCGGTGTACACAGAGTGGCAGTAAACAATGCTATATAGTCTGGCTGAGCGGTGTACACAGAGTGGCAGTACACACAATGCTATATAGTCTGGCTGAGCGGTGTACACAGAGTGGCAGTACACACAATGCTATATAGTCTGGCTGAGCGGTGTACACAGAGTGGCAGTAAACGATGCTATATAGTCTGGCTGAGCGGTGTACACAGAGTGGCAGTACACACAATGCTATATAGTCTGGCTGAGCGGTGTACACAGAGTGGCAGTAAACAATGCTATATAGTCTGGCTGAGCGGTGTACACAGAGTGGCAGTACACACAATGCTATATAGTCTGGCTGAGCGGTGTACACACAGTGGCAGTACACACAATGCTATATAGTGTGGCTGAGCGGTGTACACACAGTGGCAGTACACACAATGCTATATAGTGTGGCTGAGCGGTGTACACAGAGTAGCAGTACACACAATGCTATATAGTCTGGCTGAGCGGTGTACACAGAGTGGCAGTACACACAATGCTATATAGTCTGGCTGAGCGGTGTACACAGAGTGGCAGTACACACAATGCTATATAGTCTGGCTGAGCGGTGTACACAGAGTGGCAGTACACACAATGCTATATAGTCTGGCTGAGCGGTGTACACAGAGTGGCAGTACACACAATGCTATATAGTCTGGCTGAGCGGTGTACACAGAGTGGCAGTAAACAATGCTATATAGTCTGGCTGAGCGGTGTACACAGAGTGGCAGTACACACAATGCTATATAGTCTGGCTGAGCGGTGTACACAGAGTGGCAGTAAACAATGCTATATAGTCTGGCTGAGCGGTGTACACAGAGTGGCAGTAAACAATGCTATATAGTCTGGCTGAGCGGTGTACACAGAGTGGCAGTACACACAATGCTATATAGTCTGGCTGAGCGGTGTACACAGAGTGGCAGTAAACAATGCTATATAGTCTGGCTGAGCGGTGTACACACAGTGGCAGTACACACAATGCTATATAGTCTGGCTGAGCGGTGTACACACAGTGGCAGTACACAGAATGCTATATAGTCTGGCTGAGCGGTGTACACAGAGTAGCAGTACACACAATGCTATATAGTCTGGCTGAGCGGTGTACACAGAGTGGCAGTACACACAATGCTATATAGTCTGGCTGAGCGGTGTACACAGAGTGGCAGTACACACAATGCTATATAGTCTGGCTGAGCGGTGTACACAGAGTGGCAGTAAACAATGCTATATAGTCTGGCTGAGCGGTGTACACAGAGTGGCAGTACACACAATGCTATATAGTCTGGCTGAGCCGTGTACACACAGTGGCAGTAAACAATGCTATATAGTCTGGCTGAGCGGTGTACACAGAGTGGCAGTACACACAATGCTATATAGTCTGGCTGAGCCGTGTACACACAGTGGCAGTACACACAATGCTATATAGTCTGGCGGAGCGGTGTACACAGAGTGGCAGTACACACAATGCTATATAGTCTGGCTGAGCCGTGTACACACAGTGGCAGTAAACAATGCTATATAGTCTGGCTGAGCGGTGTACACAGAGTGGCAGTACACACAATGCTATATAGTCTGGCTGAGCCGTGTACACACAGTGGCAGTACACACAATGCTATATAGTCTGGCGGAGCGGTGTACACAGAGTGGCAGTACACACAATGCTATATAGTCTGGCTGAGCGGTGTACACAGAGTGGCAGTACACACAATGCTATATAGTCTGGCTGAGCCGTGTACACACAGTGGCAGTAAACAATGCTATATAGTCTGGCTGAGCCGTGTACACACAGTGGCAGTACACACAATGCTATATAGTCTGGCTGAGCGGTGTACACAGAGTGGCAGTACACACAATGCTATATAGTCTGGCTGAGCGGTGTACACAGAGTGGCAGTACACACAATGCTATATAGTCTGGCTGAGCCGTGTACACACAGTGGCAGTAAACAATGCTATATAGTCTGGCTGAGCGGTGTACACAGAGTGGCAGTACACACAATGCTATATAGTCTGGCTGAGCCGTGTACACACAGTGGCAGTACACACAATGCTATATAGTCTGGCTGAGCGGTGTACACACAGTGGCAGTGCACACAATGCTATATAGTCTGGCTGAGTGGTGTACACACAGTGGCAGTACACACAATGCTATATAGTCTGGCTGAGCGGTGTACACAGAGTGGCAGTACACACAATGCTATATAGTCTGGCTGAGCGGTGTACACAGAGTGGCAGAAGTAAACAATGTTATATAGTCTGGCTGAGCGGTGTACACAGAGTGGCAGTACACACAATGCTATATAGTCTGGCTGAGCGGTGTACACAGAGTGGCAGTACACACAATGCTATATAGTCTGGCTGAGCCGTGTACACACAGTGGCAGTAAACAATGCTATATATAGCGTGGCTGAGCGAGGTACACAGTGGCAGTACACACAATGCTATATAGTGTGGCTGAGCGAGCGGTGTACTACTGTTCCCAGCAGCGACACACAATGACTGGGGGGACCCTGGCTAGCGTGGCTGGAGCGCGAACTACCCTGCCTGCCTACCCAAAGCTAAACCCACAGACAAATAGCGGAGATATGACGTGGTTCGGGTATTTATTTACCCGAACCACGTGACCGTTCGGCCAATCAGAGCGCGTTTGGGCCGAACCACGTGACCCGTTCGGCCAATCAGAGCGTGTTCGGGGGCCGAACCACGTGACCCGTTCGGCCAATCACAGCGCTAGCCGAACGTTCGGGGAACGTTCGGCCATGCGCTCTTAGTTCGGCCATGTGGCCGAACGGTTTGGCCGAGCACCATTAGGTGTTCGGCCGAACTTGAACATCACCCGAACAGGGTGATGTTCTGCAGTACCCGAACAGTGGCGAACACTGTTCGCCCAACACTAGCTCTACTATTGTTAGGCATAATTTAGGCATAATTTACGAGTTGCCATTATTACAATCCATAATGACGAACTACCACCTCGTTGTTGTAGTTTGTAATTGCCAGCGATTACAAATTATGACTTGTAGTTATGGAGTCGTAATAACGATCACAAGTACATTACGGAATTGCATTTTTGAAAGAGAAAAAGAAAAAAAAGTTTGGACCAGAATGTCCCTAGCAACCATGCACGGCAATGGAAGAGTTTCCACTGCGTGCATGTTGTGCGGAGCGGTGTGGAGCGATAGGAGAATCTGCAGCATGCTGCAGATTCTCGCAATGCTGCAGATTCTCGCACAGCCGCATCCGCGTCCTATCTCTTCAATTCACTTCAGCATCGGGAGATGCGGAAGTGACGTGGGTGGCGGCGGAATTGATGCGATGTGGCTAGGTTTCCACATTCGCATCACTTTAGTAGTGGAAACCGGCCCTTACTCAGTACAGTGTGGAGAGGGGGTGTTGGAAAGAGCAGTGCTGCTGTGTATTTGCAATTTGTGATTGATTTGTGCTAATTTGAGACTAATTGCATCTTCAATTGTTAGCTTTGTGACACAGAAAGTTAGCTTACTACACTAGTGAAGTGATAGGGCTTGATTCACAAAAGAGTGCTAACTGATAGCACGGCCGTTTTTGCGCAAATGTTCACATTGCGGGTGATTGTGAATTTTCGCGTACAAACGCAAATTTTTGCATGACACCTAAATCGGTTTTGTGCGAAAATTCATGTTTGTGCGTGAAAACCTTTTTGTTTCACGATCGTGCGCAGTGCAAAAATTAGCGTGAAAACGGCCGTGCTATCAGTTAGCACTCTTTTGTGAATCAAGCCCATAGTGTGTAGTCAGTGGTAGTTTAGAGTCAGGAATTTCAGACGGTAGTAGTAGTAGTAGTAGTAGTAGTAGTAGTAGTAGTAGTAGTAGTAGTAGTAGTAGTAGTAGTAGTAGTAGTAGTAGTAGTAGTAGTAGTAGTAGTAGTAGTAGTAGTAGTAGTAAATGTAGTTAGGGTCCAGGGATAGGAAAGATTTTTAGTTTGTGACTAAGTCAGCTTAGTTAATAGTCTGTAAAGTTTGTTACTCAGCATAGTTATCTATGAGATTCTTGTTTGACTAATACAGTTGTATCTGCATATATTTATTGTTTTTCAGGTCAGAGAGTTAGCTTAGTGTTCTAGCATAGCACTTTGTGATTGGCAGTTTACTTTACAGAACATTTTCCTAGGTTTAGCTGCAGTTAGGGGTCAGGGAATTACTTTGTTTTTGAGCGATCAGCAGCAAGTTAGCTAGTAGTAGTAGTATACTTAGGGTATTATTAGTTAAGCTAGTGTTCACTTGGTTATCTGTGATTAATTAGGTGGTATGGGGGTCTATTTTGAGGCGGTATTACCTACTTGTCTACAAAGGGATTATATCAGAATGGGGTTCTCTATTAAAGGGGCACAATGTACTGATGGGGTATTACTACTAAGGGGGCTCTATACTGCAGTGGGTGGGGGACGGGAGCAGCAATTGCCTAGTTCTCTATAAAGGGGCATTATAAGATTGTGATTATCTTTATTAAAGGGGCACTATTTAGGGGCAATATGTACTAAGGGGGGGGGGGGATTACTAATAAGGGGACTCTATACTGAGGGGGCATTACATAGCAGTAGTATGTAAGGGGTAATATTAACTATATATCACATTTATGGGGTCTCTATACTGAGGAACTGCATCTAGTCTGCTAAGGGGGAAGTATAAGAGAGCAGTGACAGGGAGCTATTCAAATGTATGGGTAATAACTTTTTTTTTTCCATTTAACCTTCAGACAGAGTATGTGGACATGATGACATCATCTCCACCAGCATCCGATATCTGGAACCGTTTTCAAATTGCACAAAATGAAACTTATGCAAATTGCAACCCGTGTTCAGCAAAGATATCGATGAAGAGGATCATATACAACCTCAGCAATGAGGAAACATTTGTCCAAATTTCAGGACCTGAAATATCAATGTTTACCATCACCAGTATTGCCTCCAGCTTCACCATCAACCTCAAGCCCTCTGCCTGTGAGTGAGGAATGAGGATTTACCATCCAAAGACAAAGACTGCTCAGCCCCAGATGAACTAGCTTCTGTTAAGAGCAATGCACCAATGTGTTGTCCAGCTCCTTGTCCAAGACCAGCAGATTCATCTTTTGGAGAAAGTCCATTAAAAATACGTGAAAAACAAAGCAGTACAAGGCAAAGTTTCAGACCTGGAGACTGTAAACAATAACACAAGTAGTTGCTGAAACGATCTGCAAAGATCACCAACCACTGTCCATAGAGGATAAAGGTTTCAGAAAGTTGTTAAACCACCTAGAGCCAAGATACGACATCCAGGGCCGGATTTACAGCTCAGGAGCCTATAGGCACATAAGCTCTGGCGCCCTAAACTCCGCCCCTTAACACAGACCACACCCTCTAATGCCACGCCCATTTTTCTTATTTACTAAAACCACACAATGTAATGTAGATATCCAGATAGGTAGGTGGGAGAGCCCTGCACGTAGGTATAGAGGGCACAGAAAGAAGTCAGTGGGGGTAGGTAGGTGGGAAAATACAGTAGGTAGGTATAGACAGCACAGAGAGAAGTCAGTGGGGATAGTTAGGTGCAGGGGCGTAACTAGAAATCACTGGGCCTCCCTGCGAAAATTTGGAAGGGCCCCCCCAATAGGTGCCAAATAATCATAATGGGGCAGCGTTTCACTATAAAATAATTGTAATGGGCTGCGTTTCACCATAAAATAATCATAATGCCACAATGTTTCACCATAAAATAATCGTAATGTGTGCAGCATTTCACCAGAAAATAATTGCAATGTGTGCAGCATTTCAGCAGAAAATAATTGTACAGTAGGCAACATTTCACCTGCAAAAAAAAAAAAAAAAAATGTACTCATCTGGCAGAAGTCTCCTCTCCTGGCCGGCCTCTGGTGCGCCGCTCCCCTGACGATCCTCCTGCTCAAATCTCCCGCGCTGAAAGGAATAGCAGGGCTACAGGAAGATGACGCCCGAAGCCCTGTACTGGAGACACAAATATATTAGTCTCCAGTTCAGGGCTTCGGACGCCATCTTCCCGCAGCCCTGTTCTGCTTCCCGGAGGACTCCCGCAGGCTGAGGTGAGCTGCCGGTAGCTGGGAAAGAACTGGTGCGGCGTCTATTAGACGCCGCGGCCAGTTAAACACTTTAGGGGTCCCACAAACGGGTGGCAGCGCTCCCCCTGCACATGACGCTTCTGCTGCTGGTAAAGAGATCACACGCAAAGAGCAGTCAGTGGAAGGGTTAAAGCAGACCTGAACACAGAACTTCCGCTCTGCTCTAAAAGATACACAACAGCATCAGGGCAGTGATGTTGGAGTCGGAGTCGAGGAGTCGGAGCAATTTTGGGTTCCCGGAGTCAGATTTTGAGTCGGAGGTTTCCTAAACTGAAGAGTTGGGAGTCAGAGTCGGAATATTTTTGTACTAAATCCACAGCCCTGAACAGCATAATAACCTTTAAAGATTTGTTACAGCTGATACAAATCCTGCAATAAATCTGCATTGTGTCTACTTCCTTCTTTCATGGAAGCAGACTTTGGCTTTAACATCATGTGCTTTTAAATGAGCTTAAAGGAGTCATCAAACAGATAATGCTACCCCCAGTACTACTTACCCAGGGCTTCCTCCAGCCCCTCACAGCCGCTATGTCCCTCGCTGCAGCTCCACGCTTCGCCGCTGGCTCCCGGTCCCTGACAGTGCCTCGCCAGTGTCCTCTACTGCGCCACGGTCAATCACCTCTACATGGTCCGGAGCGTACTGCACAGGCGCAAAACTACTGAGCCTGTGCGGTACACCCCGGGCCATGTGGAGGTGAAAGGCACAGATGCAGTAGAGGATGAGCTGGAGGTCTGGGACCGGGGGGCAGCAGTGGAGAGCGGAGCTGCGGCGAGGGACATATCGGCTGCCAGGGGCTGGAGGATACTCTGGGTAGTAGTATTGGAGGTAGCATTATCTGTTTTATAATGACTCCTTTAACTACTGTGGCAGTCAGGTGACACAGGGAAGAATTGTGATTGGAGACAGGCTAGCAGAAATTAGACAGGCTAATACATAGCGTGCACATTCATGTTTACCTTCCTTCTGTCCTGTGCACAGTTCAGGCAGGCAGCTCTTCCAGGAGTTGGAGGGGGCGGAGCCACAGAAACTTCAAGTCCCTCTTCACCCAAATATGCCGCGCGGCTCCAGGCAGCAGCTGCGGGGAACTTGAGGGCAGAAGGCGATGGCAGAGGAGACCAGAATGGGATACGGAGGAGCGGCAACCCGGCCGCCCAAGTGTCCCCCTCGGCGGTAACAGGGATGGTGCTATCTCCTCCATGCGTTCCAGGCAGCTAACGTCACTCCTGAGCAACGCCCCCTGCGTCCTCTCCATGGTTACACACAGCGTGACATGGAGAGGATGCAGGGGGCGCTGCTTAGGAGTGAGATCAGCGCTGGCCACTGGGTCTGGAACGCAGGAAATATTATACATGCGCCGCTCACGGAAGGATGGAGCCGCTGCCTGCTGCGCTGCCACATTTTTTAAACAGATGCAGAGAGGGAGGGAGGAATACAAAGAGGTACTTTGCGTGATCAGTGATCCGCCCGCCCTTCACGAATGGCTCCGCCCCTAGGCACGTGCCTACAGTGCCTAATGGTAAATCCGGCCCTGACGACATCCCAAGCCAGAAACACTTTGCACAAAACATACTTCCAGAAATGAAAAGGACCTTTTGGGGAAAACAAATGAACAAACAAAAAAGAACAACAACAACAAAAAAAAGGACTTTCTGAGACTGCACCATACCCCTCACAATCTCTGATCGTCAGGTTCCATAAAGGTGGTCACTTCAAAACCTTTGGAGCCAAAGCTTTCTGTCATACTTCCCCTGCCCTTTGGAATTCCTTACCGCACCCAGTAAAGACAGCCCCATCCCTGGAGCTATTCAAATCCAGACTGAAAAGCCACCTGTTTATCCAGGCATTTGCAGACTTACAGAATTCTTTCTCTGCTCCATGTTTTACTATTCAACCAATTACTGGTCTGAGCCATGCTTATGCGCTTTGAGTCCTATGGGAGAAAATCACTTTTCAAATGTTACTTGTTGTTATTGTTGTTGTTATATGGATAACTACACATTATTTAGGACTCAACTGGCAGTTCTTGAGGCCGCTTTCACTTCAGAAACATTATCAGTGCAGCCCAAGGATCAAGGATCCGTGAATCGTACTGCAGCATTAACCCCACAGCATTAACCCCACAGCAATTTTTTACAATTCAGTGCTCTGCAGCCTTAAAAGCTCGCTGCAGAGCCATACAACTTAGCACACAAATGAAATGTCCCCACTTTTCTTGACACCAACAGAGCTTTTTGTTGGTGGCATCTGATTGCTGCTGTCATTTTTTTTTACTTTTACTAAAAATGTGTATTATTTATGTATTTATTATTCCAGCCCCCCCTCGCTGAGATCCATCAGCCTATGAGAGGGGATCGCATTGGAGCCGCTCGGGGAGACAGCCGAGTGACACAGCTGTCCCCAGTACAGCGCTGCCATAGATCGCAGTGCTGCACAATGTAAATTGATGGCGGATTTGCCGTTTAACAGTATGCTAGCGGTAATCACCGCTCTTAGACTGTTGACGGAGTGGTGCTCCATCATTCAAGTGGGGATGTGCGCGCATCGGCACGCGCCATCCCCGCTAATCTCCGCCCACCGCTCTTGATGCCTTTTAGCGTTAGGCGGTCCTGGGACAGTCCTGGGGCTGCCACCTTCCGAACGTGTATCGGCGTTAGGTGGTCGGGGCTAAAAATAAACTCTGGAGATTAATGCAGCAATGCACGGTAATCTCACTTCTGGCTGCAAGCTTCCTGTGGCCAAATTAAGAATTGCACAGATGTATATTGATAAAATATGCTTATGTGTGATGCAAACATAAAATAGATAAAAATGTCTAAGGGGCCACTGACTTACATTACTTCCGGTCGCGGCGCGTTGCCATGGATGTTGGCTGATAACGTACTGTTGTCGTTGCGTCAAATCGGATACTTCCAGCGCATCGCACCACGGTAAGTATGAAATGTGCCATAGGCTTTCTTTGCTTTAGTGTTACCCTGTGGTAAAAAAAACGGTAACACAATGCAATGGAAATGCCCGAGGGTGAAAGTGGCCTAAATGTTGTACTAAGAAAATGCAATAACAAATTATTGCTACAAAAAGGATTGTTTACATTGGGATTCCATCGTTTATGTGTGTATTAAAGCGGACCTGAACTCAGAACACCTCTCTGCTCTAAAAGATACACAACAGATACATAACTAAAAAAAAAAACCCACATGCAACAGAATGCTGAAATGGAATAGGAAAGCTGTGCATGTAGACACTGTATATAAAAGATGGCAGCTGCTGCAAATCAGAGGCAGGAGTGCAGCCAATGGAAGAGAGCAGCTGCACATGGATTAAGGGCTGCTGTTGTACATATGCAGGGGTGCAGCTAGGCCCAGGAATACCAAGCGGCAGCTTGGACCCTCCCACACAGAAGAGGCCCTCCATACTGCCTGTGACTTGTATGGCCACCACTCCTGCTCCTTCGCTCACACACAGAGCTCAGATCAGTGGCAACGTGAACAGAAGGGTGAGTGGTGGAGTGACCACACAGTATACTTCAGATGAAGAAGGGAGATCATTGCTCATTGTCTGCATTTGAAGTGTGCCACATGGTTACTGTGCACTGCTCTCCTCTCTACGGTTCACCGCTGATCTGCAGGTCTGTGAGTGTTGGGGATAAGGAGGCAGCAGGAAGTGACATACCCACACTGACACCTTCGCCCTATCAGGAGTAGGGGACGCCTTTGGCTACCTATACTGGAGATGGCTATACACTAGGCGATGTCTATGATTCCTATACTGGGAGGACACTTTGACTACCAATACTGGGGGGAGCATTGTTGGCTACCTACCTATACTGGATATATTTTTAGGGAGGGTGATGCCTTTGGCTACCTATTATTATGGAAGAAATGACCTGTGATGTGTGTGTGTGTGTGTGTGTGGGGGGGGGGGGTGTAGGCATGTTGTTCAGTCAAATTATGTGCCGCTTGGGTCCACAAAAACCTTAACAGCATCCTTGTGCATTGAAGTATTTGGAAAAGATGTCTGGTTGCTCTTGGAAGAGAGCGGCTACTGTACATGGAAAGATGTAAGGCTAAGAAAGAAAGAAAGGTGAACACTGAAGATGGACATTGCAGAACAATGAAAGGAAATACAGTTCTGTACATGGAAGGTGTGTTGCACATGGAAGGATGGAACTGTTCTCTATGGAAGTGGGTGGAACATGCAAGGGAGGATGGGGTATTGGCACTAAGCAGCTGTCTTATATGGGCTAAGGTGTAAGTCTGGCCGTATGTGGAGGAGGTGACAGGAGACACACTGGATGGCAGGGAGGTGTGCTGAGCCATGTGACATTACAGTAATAGGGGGCTGGTAAGTAAGTGTGAGCTCTCCTACTCTACACAGTGGACTGCAATGATCATTTTCCTGTCTCTGCTGTGCACAGCTGTAGGGAATGATTTATACATGAACCGGTTGCCTTCACTGATTTTTTCACATCCTATACATTACTAAATATACGATTTTTCTCCCTGCAGATCAGTTACGGCAGCACAGACCACTCACTGAGGGACAGACGTCTTTATCCTCGTGTCTTCCGTACTGTTCAGCATGACTATGTTTACCATTTGGCCATTGTTAAGCTCCTGAAACATTTCGGCTGGACGTGGATCGGCATTTTTTATTCAGAGGATGAGACTGGAGAAAATGAACTGAAAATATTATCAAAGCTGATGAGTGACAACGGAATCTGTGCTGAGTTCGCACTTGCATTACAACTTTACATGTTTGAAAAAGATCTCAGAAAAGCACTAATCCTGGTTTCTACTGTTAGGAAATTTGCTAGTAATGTTGTAGTTATATGTGGTTCTTATTTAAATGCTGGCATTTCGTATCGAAAATTTGGCGGTCTAATCTTTGGTAAAATAGTAATATTCCCTCCTGCTTTGGCCGCCACCATTTCAACATTCAACCCTAACCCGGAGGCTATCTATCATGGCAGCCTCTCTGTGGAATTTCACCCATTACCATTTCCAGATAAGGAACATTTTTTTAAAGATGACAACAGGTCACACAACTTAAGCCACTTCTCATTATTTCACAATGCAATACAACTCATAAAGGCACACAAAGAAGGTGCTATGGATTTATCAAGAGGTCTCTCTTCTCAAATTTATTATGCAGTGAAAGCCATGGCTGGAGCCCTTCACAATATGCATGTTCTTCATAAGGGAAGAGAGAAGCACCATCACTACTATAAATACCAGGTAGGATGTATGGTAAAGTGTAAGGTGTTGCCAGCAAGGCAGTTTCTAGGCTAAAGAGCTCTCAGGGCAAGGCTGTAAACAATCTCTTATCCCCTCCCACCTCCCAATGACATCGGGCATGCTGTTGTGATGTAATAGCCAGATGTGCCCCATAATATTAGGTTCCCCTCCAGTATAGGTAGCCAGGGACAGGGAGGACACAACCAGCATTAGGTAGCCATAGAGTGCCAATCACTATAGGTAGCTGGAGATCTCCCCAGTGTAGGTAGTCAAAGAGGCCCCTAGTATAGGCAGCCAGAGAGGGCACCACCCAGTATAGGTAGCCAGGGAGCCCCCCATAGTATACGTAGCCAGAGCATGCCCCCCCCCCCTCCCCTCCACTATGGGTATCCAGAGGCGTACGTTAAAAAAGGGCGCCGGGAAAAAAGGGCGCCGGGAAAAAAGGGCGCACGGTTTTAAATGATAAGCGTGAATAACGTTTAAAAAAAAGTGCTGTATTTCGTTTAAAAATAATGTTTTATAAAGTTATAAATCATTAAATAATGTGTATGAAATCGGCAATTGTAAAAACGTTAATCTTCCCTGTTTAAAAAGTGAAATTTATAATAACGTTTTATAAAACATTAATACGAATGTTACTAAAGCTATACCTAACCCTACTCTCATACAGAACCCTCCCTGTACCTATCCCTAACCCCTAGACCCCCCTGGTGGTGCCTAAACCTAACCACCCCCCTGAAGGTGCCTAAACCTAATACCCCGCTGGTGGTGCCTAAACCTAAGACCCCCCCTGGAGGTGCCTAAACCTAAGACCCCCCTGGTGGTGCCTAAACCTAAGACCCCCCTGGTGGTGCCTAAACCTAAGACCCCCCTGTTGGTGCCTAAACCTAAGACCCCCTGTGATAAGCATTAATAACGTTTTAAAAAATATTGTGCGGTTTTTCGTTTAAAAATAATGTTTTGAAAAAGAAAAATTTTACATTTTCGTTTAAAAATAATGTGTAAAAAATTATAAATCATTAAATAATGTGTAATCATGAGAAGCAGTTATAAAACATTAAAAGTCTCCGGGCGCCGCTTTTAAAACATTATTTTTCTCCGGCGCCCTTTTTTCCTGTTGGGCGCCCATTAAACGATATTTATTATGGGAGTGAATGGCGGCGCCCTTTTTGTCCACCTGCCTCATGCGCCCAAATTTCCTGCTTCCATCCAGAGAGGCTTCCCAGTATTAGTATCTAGAGAGGTCACCCCCAGTATTGGTGAGAGGGGCTCCTAACTATTTGTAATCAGAGAGAGAACTTCCACTTTAGATAGCCAGAGAGGGTACTAACTATAAGTAGCCAGAGCCCCCACAGTATAGGTAGCCAGAGAGAGCACATCCCAGAATCATTACATAGTTACAATAACATTACATAGTTTAGTTTAAAGGGCAACTGAAGTGAGAGAGATGTGGAGCTGCCATATTTATTTACTTTTTAGTAATACCAGTTGCCTGGCTATCCTGCTGATTCTCTGACTCTAATGCTGGGGATACACGGTATGTTTCTGTACCGTGTATCCAGCAGCTGATCCGGCCAGCTGAATATATTCAGCTGGTCCGATCACGCTGCTCGACCCCCGCCCGCTCGATCCCCGCCGGCGGACAATGGCAGGGAATCGAGCGGCTGACAGGGTCAATGTCACTGTCAGTCCTCCTCAACTTCTGGAATCAGGAAGTGTTCTCAAAAGGACTAAAGGTGGTGGTGGTGGGGGGGGGGGGGGGCTGGGGGCTCTGCAAGTAGCAGAGCACATAGGAAGCGGCTATAACACACTATATCACAATACAGCCTCACTATTCCTTGTCTGCAGCAGCAGCTCCTCTCCCTACACTGTGACTAATACAGTATGAAAATGGCAACCCAGATTGTGTCTTTTATGGGGGGGGGGGAGCACATGTGGTGACCAGGTCTGATTGGTCATTCTATCCCACCTGACTTCAGGGTGAAGAGTCAAAAATGGCACTATGGGAAAGTATAGGGTGGGTGCGAATGGCCCATATGGTTCATACTACTACTCCTGAAAGTGCGAGTGGTGCACGTTCACTGAGAACCGGTCACTGTTGAATGTGTTCAGCTACACCCCAGACACCTCACCTTTCTCAAACCTCGGTTGCAAATTGGGGCAAAATGGGAAACCCTACAGCATTTTCCTGCAAACTCCACTGCTGTTCAATTCTGTTATTCAAACAGAATTACTAATATTTACACATTTTACTTTTACAAGCAACTGAATGGCAACTCTAATGAACGGCATATCCAGCCCATTGGAACGCTCCTACTGAGAGAGAGGTAACTGAGCCTGATCACTCAGATGGACAGATCCAAGAAGCCGCACGAGGGGGTTTACTGCAGCTGCTCACACACGTGGTAAAGCTAACATTAATGTAGTGTGGTCTGTAAGCTGGGGTACCTTGCAGACATTTATGCATAGGGCATTGCTTACTTACAATACTTCAATGCCTCAGCCCCATAAGTTACACCCCAGAGCAGGGAAGCGCATGCGGACTCCACAGAAATTACATTTCCACATTTCCAATTTCCGATGGGTACTTGGAAAACAAAAATTGGATTTCTGTGGAAATACCGCATTACTGCAACTCGGAAATATCAGAGAATGCTGAGTCAACTCTGAAGTATTTGGCCAATCAGAGAATGCAAAAATGGCTAAATATAAAAAAAAAAGGAAACCAGAAGTGAAAAACAGAAAACAGAAATTCGTAGAATCGAGAATCGGCATTGGCAGAAATCGGAATTTCCACGAAATTGAAAATCAGCATTTCTGACCATCCCTACCTCAGAGTAATGAGTGAGTTCCTACATACTCCATACTGCACCCGGAGCCAGCAGGGGACAAGCAGAGGACAAGTTATGTATAGAGCAATGTGCACTGGGGGAGCTCATTGCACATTAGGGGGGACAGCAGCGGCACACAAGGCCGATTCCGGATCAATTTCAGCATGACATTGATAGGAGATCGGCCTGTGCTGTATGGGCAGCTGACAGATGTCTCTCTCATCGATTAGAGCAAGATTTGTCTCTTGGTAGAATCTGCCCATCATCCCTAGATGTATGGCTACCTTAAGAACTACACTGAATATAGATTGTGTAACCTCATTTATAGTTCTCTTGAATAAGTAGTCAGACTGGAGCTGAACTTGAAGTAGAATCCTCTGAGAGCCTGAGAGAGCTGTCCCAAGCGTACAAGTTCTGTATAGAGCAATGTGCACTGGGGGAGCTCATTGCACATTAGGGGGGACAGCAGCGGCACACAAGGCCGATTCCGGATCAATTTCAGCATGACATTGATAGGAGATCGGCCTGTGCTGTATGGGCAGCTGACAGATGTCTCTCTCATCGATTAGAGCAAGATTTGTCTCTTGGTAGAATCTGCCCATCATCCCTAGATGTATGGCTACCTTAAGAACTACACTGAATATAGATTGTGTAACCTCATTTATAGTTCTCTTGAATAAGTAGTCAGACTGGAGCTGAACTTGAAGTAGAATCCTCTGAGAGCCTGAGAGAGCTGTCCCAAGCGTACAAGTTCTGTTCTTTTCATTTTTTTCTGTTTTACATAATCCTTGCCATTAATTTGCAGTAAGTATTTTCTTCCTATTTTTACCATCAAGATGCATCGTTATCTGCAAAAAACTACATTTTCATTTGATTCTAATGAGCCAGTGCCATTATTTGATGAATATGGAGAATTTGCTTACCCTTCCAAAATAACAAATTTGGTACAACCTACATTTGACAACTTGACATACCGGGATGTGGGGACATTCACCCCCTGGGCTCCTGAGGACCAGCAGCTTCAGATAAACACAACACTTATAACATGGAAGCACGGTGATGAGGTGAGAGAGCAATGTAAACTTTCACTAATTCTAGAGACAAAACTGTGTATGATGATCAAAGTCAGGAAACAAAATATAAGATCTTTTTGTTGTCTTTAAAATGCCTTTAACCACATCAGCCTTCAATGTCTTCTCACCTTATGCATTCAGCAATCCTCTCATTCATTCACCAATAACTTTAGCACTACTTATCTTAAGTAGTGATAAAGTTATCACTACTTAAGCTAAAAAATATTTTTCATTTTCATCTCTGGTACACCTTAAGCTTTTTTTTTTTTTCACAATACATTTTTATTGTTTCAAAAGTATTACAAGCATATTATAATAACAGGTTGCAATGGTATGGTATAGTCATCCAAGTGTTTTTATATAAACAGGCAGTGCTCCTGAGGATTTTTACACTCAAAACATTAGTCCATATTTGTTATCAGACATTTTAACTTTTACATTATCAGTGCTATTGTTTGGATCTTGCTAGGTAAGTGGACCACATCCAGTCAATTGCTAACCAGGTTTGGCTGACTGGTTGGTGACTCAGTTCCTAGCTGTTGTGTTTGATCGGCTCAGTGGTCAATAGACCTGTCAATCGAGGGTGCTGCAGTTAGGTTTAGTATTATTGTTCCAAACTTTGGTCCTGTATTTAGTCTGTGTTGGCGAGGACATATCAAGTGTTTTGACAATCTGTGGATTATTTGGTGATCGTTTAAATCTCTGTTGTATGTAGTTGAGAGTGACATTGTATCCTTGGATGCTTGGTGTGGAAACTTTTGGTATATAGACGCATAAGAGGATCCGCTTGTATTTGGATTGTAGCATTCTTATATCATAAAGGAAAGATTGGATTGGATTGAACTATAACACGTTTGTAGACATAAACATAAACCATAAAACATGACCTCATCTACACATTTGTTTATCATAACTTGTTGATTATTTTTCCCACTATATTGTTTCGTTATTTACTTAACTAGTTTTATGTAGTTAGCTGCTAATAAAACATTTCTGGTCTAAGATACTTCTCCATTGTTATATTGCGCTTTGTGGAAAGAATTTTATAATTAATCTGTTAATCTTTATGTATATCCTATGTGGCTATAAGGACCACATGCACAGAATCAGATTGATATGTTAGAGTGACACTTTAAGTAAAAGGATTATTGTTAACCAAGGAGATATCACGATATCACTGAATATATGTTACATATGTTTTGAACCATTTACTGTGTACAGTTTTTCATATTCCTTCACAGTAAGCCAGAACAACCTTCAACCCCCCTCAGTGTCATTCTGTACCAAGCACAGAGGCAGCAGGTTGAAAGGACCAGTTCAAACCAGTTCTCTGAAAGTATGGGTGATTTTGAAGGACATGAGACAAGGAACTGATGTCAGAAGATTTCTCCTTCCTGTTGACTTTTACTTATTCATGAGGGACACAGAGGAAGAACAACCCCACCTAAAAGGAGGAACTGGACATGATGATTGGACTTTTAACAGAAAGAACTGCCCAAAGGGAGGAATATTTTATTATATTCATTAGGTTTAAATACCCCTGCGCACAAGAGGAGCTTGCTTTTCTTTGCTTAGCAGGATTTGTGTAGCTACAATCCACCGTATTTTTTGGACTATAAGACGCTCCGGACTATAAGACGCACCTAGGTTTTCAGGGCAAAAACCATGGGAAAAAAATACATTACACCTGGGTGCATCCATGGTCCAGGAGTGTCATATGGACCTTTCCTCCCCCACTATGTCTCTGTCACATTGCCAAGCTACATTAACCCCTGCTGCCATTACAAACTATACTAAACTACACTTCACTAACCCCTTCTTTCCCCTCCCCCCAGCTACACTACACTACACAACTCCCCCCCCCCCCCCCTCCCTAGAAACTAAGCAATACAATTACATTAAACGTGATCTCACCATCCTGGTTGGCAGTAGCAGGGTCTGTCAGGGTGTCCACGCAGTCCTAAGAGGTGCACAGTAGGATGGCATCAGCAGCACCAACATGATCCACAGTGTTCCTAAGCAGCATAGAAGCAGCTGCTGTGTAATCAACCACAATGCTGGTTCTTTGATGGTTAATCCTCCCCAGCCTGCTCCCCTAGCAGCGCAATACACATTACATTGAAATTATCCACTGTGCTCCTTTGATCTTTACTCCCCCCAGCAGCGCAATCCACATGGCATTGTACTTATTCACAGTGCTCGTTCTTTTATCTGTAATCCCCCCCAGCGACACGCTGGGGGGGATTACAGATAAAAGAACGAGCACTGTGAATAAGTACAATGCCATGTGGATTGCGCTGCTGGGGGGAGTAAAGATCAAAGGAGCACAGTGGATAATTTCAGCAGCACGCGATCAGCACGCGATCCACAATGTCTTTGTCATCATTCATAATGTTACACTTTTAACTTGCCCAGCGTTAGCCCCGCAGCTCGATCCCAGCTGACAAATACCGATACACTTCAGCCGCTATAGCGGCAGTCCTCAGAGGCTTCCGTACTTGCAGTGTGTACTTGCATCATCACATGACCCGGCGGCGGGTCATGTGATGACGCAACTACACACTGGAAGTACGGAAGCCTCTGAGGACTGCCGCTATAGCGGCTGAAGTGTATCGGTATTTGTCAGCTGGGATCGAGCTGCGGGGCTAACGCTGGGCAAGTTTAAAGAGTAACATTGTAAATGATGACAGAGACATTGTGGATCACGTGCTGCTGCGGGACACGCTGGGGGGGATTACAGATAAAAGAACGAGCATTGTGAATAATTACAATGCCATGTGGATTGCGCTGCTGCGGGACACGCTGGGGGGAGTAAAGATCAAAGGAGCACAGTGGATAATTACAATGTAATGTGTATCGCTCTGCTGGGGGGAAGGCTGGGGAGGATTAACCATCAAAGAACCAGCATTGTGAATAATTACAGCGGCTGCTCCTATGCCGCTTAGAAACAATGTGGTTTACCACCTAAGGAAAAAGCACCAAGGTAGGGAGTTATTGTTACATTCGGACTATAAGACGCAGTAACTTTTTCTCCCCACTTTTGGGGGAGAAAAAGTGCGTCTTATAGTCCGAAAAATACGGTATATATATGCTGGCGGAGAAACGCCCTTGTACAAGTAATAAAGATTTCTGAGGTTTTGGCAACTGAACGAGGAATGTCTCATGAGTAAGTTTATTTACTTTTAACAGCTTGTATAGTGCTATGAGAGAGGCAAAGTCTAACTTATCCGTGGATTTCCAATTGCTCGTTATTGTGCATTGGGTTGCCATGATTATATGACAGATCTGCATTCGATATTTAGAATCGATTTTATCTATATCTATACATAATAATGCTAGTTGTGGTGAGAAGGAAAATCCCGGTATTAACTGCTGTCTTATGTATTGTTCTACCAATTTCCATAGGTCAGAAACGAGTGGACATTCCCATAACATGTGCATGAGTGTTCCTATGTGAGCTGAGCATTTCCAACATGTAGGTGAGGAGGTGGTTGTGAATGTTGCTAGTTTTCTAGGTGTTATATACCAACGTGTGAGTATCTTTATATATTGTTCCCAGTGGGCATTACATTTGGAAAATTGTGCTATTTTCTTCATTGAAGAGATTATTTGAGTGGTGGTTAGAGTCATATTAAGGTCATATGACCATGTTTTGACGTACTTATCAATAGGAGACAAATTAGTGGATATGAGTTCGTTGTACCATAGTTTTATTCCTCCAGTCATTGGAAGGGGGGAGTTTAGCATTGTGAGGACCTGACTGTTTATTTCTGGGATAATTGTTTTGTTAGATTTTAGAAAACTGGTAATTCTTTGGTATGTGAATTGGTAAGTTTCTGGAAGATCATATTTTGTCTTTAGATCTGCAAAGGATTTGATTTTATGTTCGTTATATAAGTCATTTAGATTCATCAGACCCGCCTCTCTCATAGGTAAAGTATTGATATCTGGGATCATTACCTGTAAAGTTGTGATAGGAATTCTGGGTTGGGTATAAATACCTTCATGTGGAGGATATTTTAAGAAGATTTCCCAGGATAGTATTGTGGCAGCTACTGTTGGAAAGGAGTGTTTGGGCGGTTTGTTTCCCAACAGTATGCTAGAGAGTAAGTCTCTCGGGCACATTTTCATTATATCTTGTTCTAGCGAAACCCATTTTTTTTCTTTAGAGTTTGACCACCAAGCTTTTGCAAAGTCGAGGATACATGCATGATAGTACATTCCTAGGTTTGGGAGACCAATACCCCCTTGTTGTTTAGGTAGAGTCATAGTGTTGTAGGCAATTCTTGGTTTACGTCCTCCTAAGATAAAATTATTTATAGTTGTCTTTAGGTCTAGAAAATATGCATTCTTAATGGGTACTGGCAGTGTACGGAATATATAGAGAATTTTGGGTAGTGAGAACATTTTGAAGGAGGCCAATCTACCTGACCAAGACAGGTAAAATTTGGAGAGGGATTTCAGTTCATTTCTAAGAGTTGTAAGTAATGGTATATAGTTTTGTTTGAATATATCTGAGACCTTCGGTGTCAAATGGATCCCCAGGTACTGTATTGATTCTTCCGCCCAGGGAAATACAAAACTACGAGATATGGAGTCTCTAAGTTTTGGCGGTATGTTTAATCCTAAGATGTATGATTTAGTTTGATTCAATTTGTAATATGATGCTTCAGAGAAAGATGTTAGAACTGTGAGTAGATGTTGTAGTGATTCTAGAGGATTTGATATTACCAAAGCAACATCATCTGCAAAAAGGCTAATCACGTATGATTAGGTTCCTATAGAAATTCCTTGAATTTCAGGTGTAGTTCTTATTTTTTGTGCTAAGGTCTCCATCAAAAGAACAAATATAATGGGGGAAAGAGGACACCCTTGGCGGGTTCCATTCGAGATATCGAAGTTCTCAGATAAAAAGCCTGCAGCGTTAACCCTGGCCGATGGGTTGGTGTATAGTGCCGTTATGGCTGTTAATATTGGGCCTTGGAACCCGAATTTGAGGAGAGTGGCTCTTAAAAAACCCCAATGAACTCTGTCAAACGCCTTCTCGGCATTTAAGGTGAGGAGCACTGAAGGCGTTCGACAGAGCTCTATGTGTCTCAGTAAGCTTAACATTCTCCTTGTTCCGTCTGGCGCCTGTCTACCCTTCGTGAAACCTACTTGGTCAGGTAATAGTAAGTTTGGTGTTATATGCATTAATCTATTTGCAATCAGTTTGGAGTATAATTTCGTGTCAGTGTTCAGAAGGGAGATAGGTCTATAGTTATTGGGATGTTGTTGGTCTTTTCCCGGTTTGGGTATTACAGTGATTGTGGCCTGTAAATATTCTTTGGGTATAGGGGTACCTGACATGAAGTTGTTGAATAGGTCTTTTAAAAAAGGAGTTAGTATATGGGAGTAGGACATATAATATTCATTTATAAAGCCGTCTGGGCCTGGGGCTTTATATTTTTTTTTAAGGATTTAATAGCTTTAGTTATTTCTAGCGTGGATAATGGTGTGTTTAATCCTTCTATTTGATCTGATTTAAGTGTGGGTAGTTCTATAGAGGAGAGAAAGTCATTGATTAGAGTGGCGGTCGGTTGGGCCGTGTTAGTATCATTTTGGAGGTTGTACAGTTGGGTGTAATAATCTGCAAAGGCATTTGCTATAAATTTAGGGTTCATGATTTTAGCTTTTGTGTTTGGATGTATTAGTGAATGTATCATTGACCTGGCGTTTCTGTATTTTATGATTCTCGCGACAGATTTTCCTGCTTTGTTACTGCTAGAGTATCTGGTAGCGTTTAGTTTCCTCATATTGGCTTAATATTGGTATAAGAGGAGATTTCTCAATTCCTGTCTTAGATGGTAAAGTTGGTTATTTACCGATGGGTCTTGGTTTTTTTTGTGGGACTTTTCAAGTGTTTGTATCTGAGATAATAAGTTTGAGTAGGTCTGTTGTCTTTCTCTTTTAGTTTGGCACATTGTTGGATATATAATCCCCTCATGTAGGCTTTATGTGCCGACCAAATTCTGTGATTTTTAATGTTAGGTGTAGAGTTATTATCAAAGTATTCTTGTAAGTGGTTTGCAAAGATGGGTTTATAGGTGGGGCTAGTTAAGATAGAGTAATTCTGTCTCCAGGAGTGTGGTTTCTTGGTAAAGGAAGTATTTCTGATAGAGATCTGTATTGGAGCATGATCTGACCACGTTATATTGCCTATTTTGGTATCTGTTACAGATTGTAGAAGAATTTTGTCTGTAAGAAAGAAGTCAATACGTGAATGTGTTCGATGTACCGAGGAATAGTGTGAATAGTCTTTCTCGGTTGTGTGGAGGATTCTCCAAGGATCTAATAAGTTATTCCATTTCAGGATTTTCTCCAAAAGGATGAGGTGAGCGTATTTTTTAGCAGAAGAATCTATTTTAGATATACAGGCATTAAAATCTCCCCCTATCAAGAGATAACCTTGTTTGAGTAATAGTAATAGTAATTTTTGTAAAAATTGTTTTTGGGAGGTGTTGGGTGCATAAAGAGCTACTATAGTATAGGTTTGGTCATTAATCTGACCTACAAATATTATGTATCTGCCCCCTTCATCAATAGTTACTGAAACAGGTACTACTTTAATATCCTTGCGGAATGCTAATAGTACCCCCCTTTTTTTGTTGTTGAATGTACTATGGAATATAGTTGGGTAGTCGGAGGATAAACAATATTTAGTATCATTATTTAGTAAGTGAGTTTCTTGCGCCATGAGGATATGGATTCCTTATGATTTTGCATCTGACCACATTAGTCTCCGTTTAAAGGCAGAGTTTAGACCCCGTACATTGATTGATTGAAACTTTAGGGAAGCATCATGGGCCATCTCGATCATAGTGTAGGTTTGATGTTAGCATATAGTGGTCTAAATAACAGGATTCTATATATAGTTTAGCAATATTTTGCATTTCATTACAAAATTGTGAGATGAGGTACCAGTTGAACAACAACATATAAACAGCACATGAACGATAACATAAAAACTTTAGTAAAGTAAGTGTAGAAATAAATTCAACTTCTACATCATTTATCGGGGCAACGCAATAGCAGTATTGCATAGTGCTTAAACACATATTGTATAGGCTGGTAGTAATCAGTAGTGGCCTGGTTCGGCTCCAGGTTTCTTATGTGCTTGATCAAGGAGCTTTTGGGGAGGAGAAGGGATTCTTCTGTTTAGAGGTGGGTTCACTGTTGATGGTCATATTTCCTTGTATCTGGATTTTCAGCTGTTTGAGGAGGGTCATACCAGACTCTGGTGTAGCGATGGTATATTGCTTGCTGTGTACTGAGAAAATCAGCCTGGTAGGGGAATCCCCATTTGTAGATGATTTGAGCATCTCTCAGGGCTTTTGCGAGAGGTTTTAGTGCTCTCCTGTTCTGCAGAGTGATTTGGGAAAGATCTGAGTAGAGTGAGATTTTAGAAAAGGGGTCTGGCAATGTGCCATTTTTTCTTAAAGCTATCATTAAGTTCTCTTTTATTTGATAAAATAGGAAACGGACAATGACATCTCTAGGTATGTTTTCTGGGAGATGTGCGGGTTTTTGTAGGCGATGGACTCTGTCTATAGTGAGCTCAATCATTGTTGCTTCAGGCAGTGCTGCTTTTGCCAGAGATGTAACATAACCTCTCAGTTCCCCAGATGAGATGGATTCTGGAATTCCTCTTAGTTTAAGATTATTGCGTCTGGAACTGTCCTCCAGGTCTGATGCTTTAGTTTTAAGCCATTTGATGTCATTGGTGTTCTGCTCTGAGGTGTCTACCATAAGGTTATGCTGTTTCACTATATCAGTAATTTTATTTTCTGTTAAAGCGACTGTGACCTAAGTCATCAATGTCCTTCTGCAGTGATGTGTGAATGGTTGATAGATCTGCCATGAGTGCTGATCTGAAAGATAAGAGGAGTTCTTTGATGTACTCCTGTGAGGCTGGCTGGTCTGTCGCTGGGAATGCTGAGATGTCGGAGGAGGCTGCTACAGTGCCTGAGGGAGAGTGTGTGTTCAGGCCTACCTTGTTTGTGCTGTGGGCGCCGTCATCCAGGCGGAGGCGTGATCTTGCAGGGCTGTTGGATGGTGATACCTCCGTGCAGTGTTCCGGAGGTAACGCGGAGAGGTTGTAGGAGTTGTCACCTTCTACGGAATCACTGCATCTGCTTCCCCTTGTGTTGTCCGGGCGCACCGGGAGCCGATTCTGAGACGGAGGAGCGGTGCCATCTTGGTTCCTCCTCGTGGAGCGCTGCGGGCACTCCGTGAAGAAATCTGTGAGTTTCTTTGGTTTTAGGGCGTCCTGTTTCCTCTTGTTGGAGGAGCCTGTGTCGGTGTCCATTCCCTCCTGCATTTTCGCCGATCTGCTAGAAATTTGCACTGCTTTGGGCCGTTTTAGAAGGAGCCGAACCGGGAGCTCAGGCTTCACACCACCTTCGTGGTCTCCGCCGTGGCCACGCCCCCCACACCTTAAGCTTTTTGTGGGTGATTTTTTTTGTGTGTAATGATGTTATTAAAGGGAAGGTCCAGGCAAAAAAAATGAGTTTCACTTACCTGGGGCTTCTACCAGCCCCATGCAGCCATCCTGTGCCCTCGTAGACACTCACTGCTGCTCCAGTCCCCCGCTGGCAACTAGTTTAGTTTTCTGCCGTCCTCGGGGGTTCCTGCTAGTGCAGGAACATTAACACATACATTTTTACGCGTTAGTGGTGCAACACGTAAAAATGTACGTATTGCACCACTAACACGTAAAAATGTATGTGTTGATGTTCCTGCACCAGTGGGAATGCGTAAAAATGTACGCAATGTGGCGACGACCTCCGAGGTCGGCAAAAATGAAACTAGCTGCCAGCGGGGGAAAGGAGCAGCAGTGAGTGACTACGAGGGCACAGGATGGCTGCATGGGGCTGGTAGAAGCCCAGGTAAGTGAAACTCTTTTTTTGCCTGGACCTTCCCTTTAACTATGCATTTTTAAGGGCAGTGTTCTCCCCAGGGCCAATCAGGGGGGCGGGCCGCCCGGCTGTTTTTAAACCCCGCCCGCCTGTTGTCATTGGCCCACCTAGCTAGGAAAAAAAAACAGCCAAAGCAGAAGCGTCCGACCGCGCTACACTACATCATGCCGACAGCTGCAGTCTGCACGCACGCCTTCTGCCCTCCTAGTCAGTCCTCTGGCTGCCCTCATCTCTACCTCCGTCTGTAGCCTGCATAACTATGCAGATAGGCAGCAGTGGGTGTGGCCGCGGGCAGGCTGGAGGGGCTCGCTTATCACGGATTCTGTCTGGCATTCTTTCTCTAGGCTCCAGCGAAACTTTTAGAGCTGCCAGGCTTCCTTACATTGAAAACAGGCCTGTGTAACAGCTCAGCCAATCGCTGCGCTCTTAGCATGGCTTGGGGAGTGGCTTATGCAGTGCTGTGCTACACGTGGAGGCAGCTGGCGGCAAATGATAGATCAAGGAGGGAGCCGGGGCACCGCGCACGGAACAGCCAGGCAGAGAGAAGCAGCTACAAATACAGGTTAGCTTAATGTGAAGTCTGCCTGGCTGGAATGTTAGGAATTTCTTTTCACTTACTGAGTGGCTGCGCTGGCAGTGTGGATTCACACCCCTTCCCCCTCCCTCCCCCTTACTCACTCCTCAAGATGACCTGGTGTGTGTGGATTGCAGATCTCGGAGTCTCCCAGACAGGACACTGGCCAGCTGCATACCAAGGGGACTCTGCTTTGCTATCAGGCTATGTAACAAAGCCTTGTGACAGGACGTGTGCAGGTGATCATCTGAGATAACATACGTGGTGGCTCTCACCTGTGTGTTTTTTTATTAATCCAGCTTTTTGCTGCCTATTTTGGATCAATATCTATGATCATTTATGATAATTGAATTACCCCTGCCATCAGGTAACTGACTATCCACAGAAGAGCTTACAATCTAATTCATGCCTTTATGCCACTTACTCTCCAGGAAGGATCTTACCATCTAGTCCCTGCTGTTCTGTCACTAACTATCCACAGAGGATCTTACCATCTAGTCCCTGCTGTTCTGTCACTAACTATCCACAGAGGATCTTACCATCTAATCCCTGCTGTGATGACACTAACTATCCACAAACTATTTTACAATCTAATCGCTGCCGTTGTGTCCCTAATGGTTGGTACACACAATGAGATTTTCTGGCAGATTTACTGCCAGATCGATTATTTCCAGCATGTTCTATCTGATTTCCAATCGATTTTTCATTCAATCCTAGGGAAAATTGGGCATGTTGGAAATAATTGATCTGGCAATAAATCTGCCAGAACATCGCATGGTGTGTACCAGGCATAACTATCCACAGAGGAGTTTACAATCTGATCCCAGCCATTATGTCACTAACTACAAACAGAGAAGCTTACAATCTAATCCCTGCTGTGATGTCACTAACTATCCATAGAGGAGTTTACAATCTAATCCCTGCTGTGATGTCACTAACTATCCACAGAGGAGTTTGCAATCTAAACCCTACCGTAATGTTACTAACTGTACTCAGAAGATCTTACAATCTAATCTTTACCGTCAATCATGTTGCTGGGGGAACCTGAGCACCATCATATGAAACAATTTCTCCCTAATGCCTGGTACACATGATGCAATTTTCTGACAGATTTACCATCAGATCGACTATTTCCAACACGTCCAATCTGATTTCTGATCAAATTTCTGCTCTTTCTCATAGAAGTGAACGGAAAATCGATTGAAAATCAGATTTAACATGTTGCAAATAATCGATCTGACAGTAAATCTGTCAGAAAATTGCATTGTGTGTACCTAGCAGGTACATCGGCTTGTCTCCTCCTCCACCTATGCTGTAAGCAGAGTTGCACTGGTCCGGCATTCCCCTGTCACACCCCACCCGGCTACTTTTTCATGCCACCCGGCTGGAAAAAATTCCTGGGGAGAACACTGAAGGGGAAAAAAAAGAAAAAATATTTTATTATTTCATTATCCTTTTAATGTTATCTTTAATGTTATAAAACCCATACATGCACGCTATCTTCCCATTTGTCCTGGTTATCCCAACATTTGAATAATGTTCCTAGTGCAATGCATGGGGATAATATATTATTTGGAAATAAAGGTGTATTTGTTTTATTGTGTTCTTTTGTTTTCTCATTGTACCCTAGCAATACCTGCAAGCCCTTATATCATTAACATGAATATACCCTCATGGCATACATATTTAAAAAGCTGAGTCCCTAAGGTAACAATTGTTACATTCTAAGCTGTGCTGAAAAGGAGCTGTCTCTCCTTCTAGCATACGTACTGTTAAAGAAAACCTGTATTAAGAAAACCGTCCCCTGGGGTTACTGGCTGGGTCCTAACAAGGTTTCTCCTGTCCCTCCATTAGCCTGCCCAGGTCCCCTGAAGTGCAGCAAAGTATATATTTACCTTCTGCGATCCTGCACAGTCGCACTAGCTGCTCTTCCTCCGGGTTAAGGTGGAAATAGCGAACCAGATCGATTTGCTGTACTGCACGGGTTCGAGTCCTTTTGCGCCTGTGCCGTAGAGCGAATACGATCAAGCTCAGCTATTTTTGCCTCGCCCGAATGAAGAGCCGCTACTACGTCTGTGCTGTATTCCGGAGAGGTAAATTAATCAAGCCTTGTCAGGGGGGATTACGGGAGGATTTGGGGAAACCAGTGCTGGATTCCCTGCAGTTACAGGCATGAGGTAGCCTCATTGGGACACCGAGGCTTTCCCCTCCTGAGGTAAGTACCTCCCAGGGGACTTTTTTGTAATGCAGAGTTTCTATTTCTGCCGCCCGCTCTGCTGCGGTGCCACACTTTGCTTTGCCCCCGTGGTGTCCCCCGGTAGCCCTGGGATCAGTGAGCAGGAACATGGTTCCCGATCACCGATCCATGTCCCCAGCAGAAAAACTGAAGCACTCTTACAAGAGCGCTCTTAAACTTTCTGCACATAAAAATTTCCACATCACCCTTGTGCTTCCGCTTAGCGAGAAGCACAAGGAGAGAGAAAAACTCAAGGTGGTCATCTTGTGGCCAAATAGTAAAACTACATCTACATATTTTTTACATTACAATTTACACATAGAATAACATTAAACATTAACTGTTTATTTCCCACACCAAAATATTACCCAAATAACATTTTTAATGGAAAAAAAAATTGCAATTGAAAAAAAAAAAGACATAAATAGTTACCTAAGGGTCTGAACTTTTTAAATATGCATTTGAAGGGGGTATACTACGTACATTTTTTAAAATTATAAGCTTATAAATAGTGATGGACGCAAAACGGAAAAAATGCACCTTTATTTCCAAATAAAATATTGGCGCTATACATTGTGATAGGGACAAAATTTACATGGTGTCATAACCGAGACAAATGGGCAAATAAAATACAAAGGTTTTAATTATGGTAGTGTGGATTATTTTAAAGCTATAATGGCCGAAAACTGAGAAATAATGATTTTTTCCATTTTTTTCTTATTAATCCTGTTAAAAAGCATTTATAAAAAAAATAATTCTTAGCAAAATGTACCACCCAAAGAAACCCTAATTAGTGGCAGAAAAAACAAGATATAGATCAATAAATTGTGATAAGTAGTGATAAAGATATTAGTGAATAAATGGGAGGTGAAAATTGCTCTGATGCATACGGTGAAAAATCCCCGCGGGCTGAAATGGTTAACCACATCAGGATCACAGTTTTTTTCCCTTAAAAACCAAAACAGTTTTCACATTTCAGCGCTCCTCCCATTCATTCAGCGATACATTTATTGTTACTTACTTATCACACTTAAATGATCTATATATTGTTTTTCTCACCCCAAAATAGGCTTTCTTTGGGTGGTAGTTTTTGCTATGAATTATTTTATTTTATATACATTGTTAAGGGAATAATAAGGAAAAAAAAAAAAGAAAAAAAAATCATTATTTCTCAGTTTTCAGCCATTATAGTTTTAAAATAAAACGTGCTTCGATGCATAACACCCACATGTTTTTTTTTTTTTGCCCATTTGTCCCGGTTATAAATTGTGTCCCTTGTACAATGTATGATGATAATATTTTATCTGGAAATACAGGAGCATTTTTCCGATTAGGGATTTTTAATACTATTTCACTTATTACAAGACTTTTTTTTTTGCAAAATTAACAGTAATATACTCTCATGACAAACATATTAGAAAAGTCCCTAAGGTAACTATTTATGTAAAAAAAATTAAATTATGTTATTTTTTTTATTTTTTTTTAACAAGTGTTTTAATTCTGTAACTGTGGGGCAGGGTTGGAAGGGGTTAAAAGTAATAAAATAAAAAATACCAATAAATGTTCTATGTAAAACAGTATACTTAGTATGGTAGGTATAATTAGGTGTATTTTTTACTTTTTGACCACAAGATGACCGTGTTTCTATAAAGAGAACACGGAATCGTCAGGTCTGAGAGCTTACATCTCGTTATCAAGCTCCTGGAAGACACAGGAACGGTGATCGGGGTTGAGAATAAATGATTCTCACATCCTGATCACATATGGAGGGGGGCTGCGACAGTGAAGGGATAAAAAACGGAGTGGGGATCGTGCACTGGGCGGTAAGACAACAGTACGCATATCTACCCCCCTGGTCCGCATGTGAAGTTTAAAGGGACATAGATATGCGTACCAGAGATCCTAAAGTGGTTAAGAAATAATCACTAGAAGATTTAAAAGGGAACCTAAGGTGTGAAGGATATGGAGGCTGCCATATTGATTTCCGTGTTAACAATACTAGTTGCCTGGCAGCCCAGTTGATCTTCTGGCATAAGACATGTCTGAGTCAAAACCCTGGAACAAGCATATGGCTAATCCAGTAAAACTCGAGTCACCTGAATCAGAGTACCTGATCTGCATATGCTTGTTCAGGGTCTATGGCTAAAAGTATTAGAGGGAGAGGATCAGCAGGACACCTGGGCAACTGGTATTGCTTAAGGCTGCTTACACACCAAGACGTTACAGGCGCACGTTAGTGCGCCTGTAACGCTCCCCCAACGCACAGCAATGTAACACAAGTGGGCTGTTCACACAGCCCACGTTGCGTTACATGTAACGCTGCACGTTCTGTGCAAAGTGCAGCATGCTACGGCGTTGGAGCGGCTATAGCCGCATTAGACTGTTTGCACATGCGCAGTGGGGGGCGGAGAGGAGGCGGGGAGAGCCAGCTACAGTAGCCGCGCACATGGCTACTTAATATTCACTGCACTGGCGGGCGCTCATTGGCCGGCGGGACCACGTGATGCGGAGTGTCTCGCTCCGCATCACGTGGTCCCGCTGGCCAATCAGCGCCACTCTGGGAGACATTATAGGGATAGAGCCGCCTAACGCGGCTCACTCTACCGTCGGCTCTTGCAGCACCATACGTTGTGTTAGGTGCACGTTATGCGACCTTAACGTGCCACCTAATGCAACGTCTTGGTGTGCAAGAAGCCTAAAAGGAAATAAATATAGCAGTTTCGATATCACGCTCACCTTGGGTTCCCTTTAAAATATATAATAAAAGCAGCTATGAATAAAATGCAATGGCAGCTTTCAGAGCAGATAAACTGCACATTGGGAACTTGTAATTTGTAAATGGACAATAATACTCGTGCACAAAAGCACATATGGTAACTGAATGGGTAATACAAAGTAGGAAAACACATTTTAATTGATTGTTATGTCAGAGTTTCAGACCACTTTAAACATATTTTTTTAAAGATCAAATCATGGTATGATTTCATTTTTCCACAAAAAAAACTGCTGTTTATAGTGATGATCATAATTAGCAAAATTACAATTTCACAAACTAAATTAATTTCATAGTGATTTGTAATTTTGCATAAGAATTTGCATAATTTTCTTGAAATGTTGCATAATTTTGTGCCGACTATGGAGGTTAATAGCAAAGCCCCCATACACGCTATTGACACCAAAATTGGTACCTATGTTAAATCGAAGTATAGTTTTTGAGAAAATCGATTTAAACAATGCAAAGAAAACATGGTTTTTGAACTTGGAAAAATGACAGTTCAACCACTTCCCGACCGCCTAACACACAGAGGCGGCCGGGTAGTGGATCCTGCAAGGACCAGCTCACCCACAGAGGTGGCGGGCCTTTTAGGGGCATGGGTGGAGCGATCGCGTCATCCGTGACGCGATCCTCCACCGGCGACTGACTTCGCTCACCCGCCGCAACATCCCGCCGGCCATACAGAAGCGCTGGCGGGATGTTAACCCCACGATCACCGCATACAAAGTGTATAATACACTTTGTAATGTTTACAAAGTGTATTATACAGGCTGCCTCCTGCCCTGGTGGTCCCAGTGTCCGAGGGACCACCAGGGCAGGCTGCAGCCACCCTAGTCTGCATCCAAGCACACTGATCTCCCCCCCTGCCCCCTAATCGCCCACAGCACCCCTCAGACCCCCCCTGCCCACCTCCCAGACCCCTGTTTACACCCAATCACCCCCTAATCACCCATCAATCACTCCCTGTCACTATCTTTCAACGCTATTTTTTTTAACCCTAAACTGCCCCCTGGGGACTCCTGATCAAGCCCCCACCCCTCAGATTCTCCCCAGACCCCCTCCCCCCAGACCCCCCTCCCCCCCCCGTGTACTGTATACCTCTATCCCCCTGATCACCTGTCAATCACCCATCAATCACCCATCAATCACCCCCTGTCACTGCCACCCATCAATCAGCCCCTAACCTGCTGATCACCCACCCACACCAATAGATCGCCCGCAGATCCGACATCAGATCACCTCCCAAGTGCAGTGTTTACATCTGTTCTCTACCCTAAACACCCACTAATTACCCATCAATCACCCATCAATCACCCCCTATCACCACCTGTCACTGTTACCCATCGGATCAGACCCTAATCTGCCCCTTGCGGGCACCCAATCACCCGCCTACACGCTCAGATTGCCCTCAGACCCCCCTTATCAATTCGCCAGTGCATTAGTTACATCTGTTCTTCCATGTAATAACCCACTGATCACCTGTCAATCACCCATCAATCACCCCCTGTCACTGCCACCCATCAATCACCCCCTGGCACTGCCACCCATCAATCAGCCCCTAACCTGCCCCTTGCGGGCAATCTGATCACCCACCCACACCAATAGATCGCCCGCAGATCCGACGTCAGATCACCTCTCAAGTGCAGTGTTTACATCTGTTCTCTACCCTAAACACCCACTAATTACCCATCAATCACCCCCTACCACCACCTGTCACTGTTACCCATCAAATCAGACCCTAATCTGCCCCTTGCGGGCACCCAATCACCCGCCTACACGCTCAGATTGCCCTCAGGACCCCCCCCCCCTTATCAATTCGCCAGTGCATTAGTTACATCTGTTCTACCCTGTAATAACCCACTTATCACCTGTCAATCACCCATCAATCACCCCCTGTCACTGCCACCCATCAATCACCCCCTGGCACTGCCACCCATCAATCACCCCCTGGCACTGCCACCCATCAATCACCCCTAACCTGCCCCTTGCGGGCAATCTGATCACCCACCCACACCAATAGATCGCCCGCAGATCCGACGTCAGATCACCTCCCAAGTGCATTGTTTACATCTGTTCTCTCCTCCAAACACCCACTAATTACCCATCAATCACCCCCTGTCACTGCTATCCATCAGATTAGACCCCTATCTGCCCCTAGGGCACTCAATCACCCGCCCACACCCTCAGAACGCCCTCAGACCCCAGCCCTGATCACCTCGCCAGTGCATTGCTTGCATCTATTCCCCCCTCTAATCACACCTTGAGACACCCATCAATCACCTCCTGTCACCCCCTAGCACACCTACCCATCAGATCAGGCCCTAATTTGCCCCGTGTGGGCTCCTGATCACTCGGCCAAACCCTCAGATCCCCCTCAGACCCCCTTCCGATCACCTCCCCAGTGCATTGATTGCATCTATTTTCCCCTCTAACCACCCCCATAGACACCCATCAATCACCTCCTGTCACCCCCCTAGCACTCCTATCCATCAGATCAGGCCCAATACAACCTGTCATCTAAAAGGCCACCCTGCTTATGACCGGTTCCACAAAATTTGCCCCCTCATAGACCACCTGTCATCAAAATTTGCAGATGCTTATACCCCTGAACAGTCATTTTGAGACATTTGGTTTCCAGACTACTCACGGTTTTGGGCCCGTAAAAAAGCCAGGGCGGTATAGGAGCCCCACAAGTGACCCCATTTTAGAAAAAATACACCCCAATGTATTCTGTTAGGTATATGATGAGTTCATAGAAGATTTTATTTTTTGTCAAAAGTTAGTGGAAATTGATTTTTATTGTTTTTTTTTCACAAAGTGTCATTTTTCACTAACTTGTGACAAAAAATAAAATCTTCTATGAACTCGCCATACACCTAATGGAATACCTTGGGGTGTCTTCTTTCTAAAATGGGGTCACTTGTGGGGTTCCTATACTGCCCTGGCATTTTAGGGGCCTTAAACCGTGAGGAGTAGTCTAGAAAACAAATGCCTCAAAATGACCTGTGAATAGGACGTTGGGCCCCTTAGCGCACCTAGGCTGCAAAAACGTGTCACACATGTGGTATCGCTGTACTCAGGAGAAGTAGTATAATGTGTTTTGGGGTGTATTTTTACACATACCCATGCTGGGTGGGAGAAATCTCTCTGTAAATGGACAATTGTGTGTAAAAAAAATCAAACAATTGTCATTTACAGAGATATTTCTCCAACCCAGCATGGGTATGTGTAAAAATACACCCCAAAACACATTATACTACTTCTCCTGAGTACGGCGGTACCACATGTGTGGCACTTTTTTACACCCTAAGTATGCTAAGGGGCCCAAAGTCCAATGAGTACCTTTAGGATTTCACAGGTCATTTTGCGACATTTGGTTTCAAGACTCCTCCTCACGGTTTAGGGCCCCTAAAATGCCAGGGCAGTATAGGAACCCCACAAATGACCCCATTCTAGAAAGAAGACACCCAAAGGTATTCCGTTAGGAGTATGGTGAGTTCATAGAAGATTTTATTTTTTGTCACAAGTTAGCAGAAAATGACACTTTGTGAAAAAAAACAATTAAAATCAATTTCCGCTAACTTGTGACAAAAAAATAAAAACTTCTATGAACTCACCATACTCCTAACAGAATACCTTGGGGTGTCTTCTTTCTAAAATGGGGTCATTAGTGGGGTTCCTATACTGCCCTGGCATTTTAGGGGCCCTAAACCGTGAGGAGTAGTCTTGAAACAAAAATAACCTGTGAAATCCTAAAGGTACTCATTGGACTTTGGGCCCCTTAGCGCAGTTAGGGTCACAAGTTAGCGGAAATTGATTTTTATTGTTTTTTTTCACAAAGTGTCATTTTCCGCTAACTTGTGACAAAAAATAAAATCTTCTATGAACTCACCGTACTACTAACGGAATACCTTGGGGTGTCTTCTTTCTAAAATGGGGTCATTTGTGGGGTTCCTATACTGTCCTGGCATTTTAGGGGCCCTAAACCGAGAGGAGTAGTCTTGAAACGAAATTTCTCAAAATGACCTGTGAAATCCTAAAGGTACTCATTGGACTTTGGGCCCCTTAGCGCAGTTAGGGTGCAAAAAAGTGCCACACATGTGGTATCGCCGTACTCAGGAGAAGTAGTATAATGTGTTTTGGGGTGTATTTTTACACATACCCATGCTGAGTGGGAGAAAGATCTCTGTAAATGGACAACTGTGTGTAAAAAAAATTAAAAAAATGTCATTTACAGAGATATTTCTCCCACCCAGCATCGGTATGTGTAAAAATACACCCAAAAACACATTATCCTACTTTTCCTGAGTACGGCAATACCACGTGTGGCACTTTTTTGCAGCCTAACTGCGCAAAGGGGCCCAAAGTCCAATGAGCACCTTTAGGCTTTACAGGGGTGCTTACAAATTAGCACCCCCCAAAATGCGAGGACAGTAAACACACCCCACAAATGACCCCATTTTGGAAAGTAGACACTTCAAGGTATTCAGAGAGGGGCATGGTGAGTCCGTGGCAGATTTCATTTTTTTTTGTCGCAAGTTAGAAGAAATGGAAACTTTTTTTTTTTTGTCACAAAGTGTCATTTTCCGCTTACTTGTGACAAAAATTAAAGGGACTCCGAGCAGTGCAGAAACTATGGAAAGATGCATATCATTTTAAAGCTCTCTTTCTCCTCTTTCCAATGATATATAAACCACCACCCTACGTCTTTTAGTTTTCGCTATTTTCGCGATTGAAATTGCTGCGACCGCGATTTCGATCGCGAAAATAGAGAAAACTAAAAGGTGTAGGGCAACGATTTAGGTGTCGTCAGAAAGAGGAGAAAGAGAGCTTTAAAATGATATCCATCAAGCCATAGTTATATTGTATTACACAGGGCGACACTTTCCCCAGTGTCAGCAGCTCCATTCTACTGAATGCAGCTGCTGACTTTGACAAAAAGTCGCCCTGTGTAATACAATATAACTATGGCTTGATGGATATCATTTTAAAGCTCTCTTTCTCCTCTTTCTGACGACACCTAAATCGTCGCCCTACGCCTTTTAGTTTTCTCTATTTTCGCGATCGAAATCGCGGCCACGGCAATTTCAATCGCGAAAATAGCGAAAACTAAAAGGCGTAGGGTGGCGGTTTATATATCATTGGAAAGAGGAGAAAGAGAGCTTTAAAATGATGTGCATCTTTCCATAGTTTCTGCACTGCTCGGAGTCCCTTTAATATCTTCTATGAACTCACTATGCCTCTCAGTGAATACTTTTGGATGTCTTCTTTCCAAAATGGGGTCATTTGGGGGGTATTTATACTATCCTGGAATTCTAGCCCCTCATGAAACATGACAGGGGGTCAGAAAAGTCAGAGATGCTTGAAAATGGGAAAATTCACTTTTTGCACCATAGTTTGTAAACGCTATAACTTTTACCCAAACCAATAAATATACACTGAATGGGTTTTTTTAAATCAAAAACATGTTTGTCTACATTTTTCGCGCTGCATGTATACAGAAATTTTACTTTATTTGAAAAATGTCAGCACAGAAATTTAAAAAAAATCATTTTTTTGCCAAAATTCATGTCTTTTTTGATGAATATAATAAAAAGTAAAAATTGCAGCAGCAATCAAATAGCACCAAAAGAAAGCTTTATTAGTGACAAGAAAAGGAGCCAAAATTCATTTAGGTGGTAGGTTGTATGAGCGAGCAATAAACCATGAAAGCTGCAGTGGTCTGAATGGAAAAAAAGTGCCTGGTCCTTAAGGGGGGTAAAGCCCACGGTCCTCAAGTGGCTAAAAACCATTTTTCTTTGCATTTTTAAAATCGATTTTCTCAAAAACTACAGTGTCTTTTTGAAAAATATTTTTTTTGACTCGTACCCACTATTCTCCTTAACCTATGTACCAATTTTGGTAGCAATATTATGTATGGAGGCTTTGCTATTATGTCAGCACAAAATTTTGCGAAATTGCGCGAAAGCAAAATTATGAAATACTACTATTACATACTAAATAAATTACGATTTTCCATGAAATTTCGCATTACGATTATGATGAGAAAATACGAATTTCGATGCAGAATTTCAGCCCATCACTGGGCCTGTTCATACCTTGTGTGTCAATGCTAAACTGTCCACTTCTGAAGTTACATTTTCCTGGCTAGCATTCTATCTAAGAATCTCATGTCATTACAGATTCCGGTATCCCGATGCTCAGAGCCATGTTTGCCTGGATCAAGAAAAATACCCGGATTTTCCATTCATAAATGCTGCTATGACTGTACCCCGTGTGCAGAGGGGGAGATCTCCAACACCACTGGTAAAGTCTCTATTTGCTGCTGCTCTGTATAGTGATGTGTGAGCAATGAGTACATTTGGTTAATGCAATGTATAATTTAATATTTTCAAATAGATGAAAAACATTCTAACTATTTCTCATCAATCTATCTAGTAACATTTTTTTTTCAATTAATCTCTGATCATCCTCTCCCCCCCCCCCCAAAAAAAATAGTAAACCTATAATAGTACCACTCATGCCATTATGCATGCTCCCTTTGTTTTACGGTAACACCAGAAATTGCCTAAGTTTGAATGTCATGTTGAAGAGCATTAACTTATTGCAAACCGTTCCAGGCCAATTGGTGTGAATGCGGCGGCAGCCCCAGGACCACTCCACGCCTATTGGCGGGAATGGCTCTGGGCGGTGATTGCAGGGGATCGTGCATGCTGATGAGCCCACATCCCCGCTGGAATGATGGTGCTACGCTCCGCCATCAGTCAACGCCGCTCGGATACTGTTAGATCAGGGGTCTCAAACTCGCGGCCCGCGGGCCATTTGTGGCCATCGATACAATATTTTGTGGCCCTCGCCGGCAAAAGCTTCCTTATAGTTCGCTTCAGTGCTCCCAAGTAATCCGCCGCATCCCCGACGCTAAACGAGGGCTGCAGAGTCCCCAAATCACCCGGGGGGCAATCCACCGGCATTTCCTGGAAGGGGCAGAGCTTTCAGCTTCAGCTCTGCTCCTCCTGACATCAATTGCCGCGCCCCGCCCCTCTCTGTGAAGGAAGAGTGAGAGGGGCAGGCAGAGGCGGCGATCCGTGCAGCGATTGATGTCAGCAGGGGCAGAGCTTTCAGCTTCAGCTCTGCCCCTGAAGCTGAAAGCTCTGCCCCTTCCAGGAAATGCCGGCGGATTGCCCCCCGGGTGATTGGGGGCTCCGCAGCCCTCGTTTAGCGGCGGGGATGCGGCGGATTACTTGGGAGCACTGAAGCGAACTATAAGGAAGCTTTTGCTGGCGAGGGCCACAAAATATTGTATCGATGGTAATATGTGAGTCATATACTGTATAATATATGACAGAGGTAACCAGAGTGTCAGACTTAGTGTTACAAGTTTGAGGTGATGCACTGGGGAAGAAAAAAAAAAACTTCAGAAAAAGCATGAATGCCCTATTGTATGATGTAAGAAAAAATATTATTGTGTTAATGCTGGTCATTACTTTTCCCAGTCACATCATCTGATTGAAAACCTGATTGCTGTGGCTCCATTTCAAAATGCAAACTCAAAATAATAAATGTAGTTGACACTAAAGAGCATGACTTTAACACGGATACAGACTTTTTACATTCCTATTCTACAACTTTATGTCCTGTCCATGCTTTGTGATAGCATTTACGCCACATTCCTGAACTTTGGGAATGGGGTCTGTTCCTAAGTTCTGCTGGAGGGCTCTCTGTTTTTTTTTGTCATTCTGCTGCTTTCTCTAACTTTTTATTCTTGATTTTCTTTCATTGCTTGCAGACAGTGAGAATTGTATGAAATGTCCTGATGAAGAATGGCCAAATGAAAAGAAGGATCGTTGTCTTCCAAAACTGGAGGAATTTCTCTCTTACACCGATGACTCAATTACTGCAGTATTTTCAGTTCTCTCCATTCACTGTTGTCTTCTGACTGGTTTTATACTCGGAATTTTTGTATATCACCGGGATTCCCCCATTGTTAAAGCTAATAACAGGAACCTGAGCTATGTTCTCCTGGTCTCCATCATGCTGAGCTTCCTTTGTGTCTTCTTCTTCCTTGGACCTCCAGTAGATGTAACCTGCAGGCTTCGTGTGACGTCTTTTGGGATCATCTTCTCCATTGCTGTGTCTTGTTTGCTTGCCAAGACTGTCATGGTTTTCGTTGCTTTTAAAGCCAGCAAACCTGGGAATTCCTGGAAGAAATGGATGGGATCCAAGCTGTCCAACAGTATAATGCTTGTGTGTTCATCTGTACAAGTACTAATCTGTGTCACCTGGGTGTCTATTTCTCCTCCCTTCCAGGAACAAGACACTCATTCCTATCAAGAAAAGATTGTCATTCAGTGCAATGAAGGGTCAGTTATCGGGTTCTACTCTGTGCTGGGATATATGGGGCTTCTGGCAGCTGTTAGTTTCATTACAGCTTTCCTAGCCAGGACATTACCAGACAGCTTTAATGAAGCCAAGTACATCACGTTCAGCATGCTGGTGTTCTGCAGTGTCTGGATTGCCATGATCCCGGCCTATCTGAGCACCAAAGGGAAAGACATGGTGGCTGTGCAGGTTTTTGCTGTTATGGCATCAAGTGCTGGACTTCTTGGCTGTATATTCTTCCCAAAATGTTACATAATTCTATTGAAGCCTGACCAGAACACAAAAGCTCACTTGCTTGGAAGCAGAAACAAATAATATCCTTACTATATATGTATGCGTAGACAGAGAAAGTAATGATTTCTGCTGTTTAGAAATTTTTTGCTTAGTATGCTTAAATAATATTTACCCTTATGACATACATTTTCAATGCAATGCATGATCTTGTGGAGTGTATACATAAAGTTACATAGATATTATCTTGTGTCTGCTTGGAGGAGATAAATCCACCACTGCCTCCTCTATTTTTAAACTTTTTAGATACTTTTATCGTTTTGGCGCCTTTGTATTCTTATAACACCCTTGGCGGGGGGTATTTTTTTCCCCATTTTCTCCTATCTACAGAGAGCGACTTCTTAACCCTGAGTGGGGTCAGGTCTAATCTCCCCACCTGCATTATCAGGGGTTGCCTGTGAGGTAACTCTGACTTGTGATTATATTGTATTTATCATCTCTTCCTCTACTACCAGTATATACTACACCATATTGGGCTCTGGGTGTCCCTCTTTTGTCACCATAGCCACCATCTCTCTAACTCCTCTTAAGACCGCTCTTAAGACCGCTCCCTGTGCCCAGGTATAGCAGATGATGACATAGCCCCCTGTTCTTCCCCTTCACCTGCTTAAGGACATGTCACACGGCACGCTCACACCATAAAATTATATATATATATATATATATATATATATATATATGTCACCGATGGTGTCTTCCCTGCGACTGACCAGATTAGTGGTCTTCTTGAAAGGACACATCAGTCTGCAGGCATCACACATGAGCACCCATTGCTTCAGCTAAAAATAACAACACACCAGAGACTGTCCTACAAGCCGGTGCATGTTGCTGCTGGTACAGCATAGCCAATGTTGTGCTTCATCTTGTGGGACTGTCTCATATTAAATGTGTCACAGGCATGTTGTACTGTCACTGAATGTCAGCAAGGCAAGTCATGGCCATTTATGATCTTTGGAAATGGACAGCAACTATCCTGTCCTGCTTCAAGACCTCCTATAATCCAGGGTACTTGTCCACAAAATGCTGCAAAATCAAGATTAGCACATGCCATCCAATGCATGTGAGTCAAGTTGCCCAATTTCAATACAGACAATACTTTGGTACCATCGTCACAGATGATTCTTCAAACAGTGAAGTTGTGTGGGGTCAGCCAGTCATCAATTTATGAATGCAGAGAGGACAGCAATTCAGGTCCAGTATGGCTTTCTGCTTTCAGGCACAGCATCTTGCAGGCCAGCATGAGATTGTCGAACTTGCATGGTGGAATAGAAACTGGAGAGCTTGGGGGGCACAGCAGAAAAGGAGGGTGCAGTGGAGGACTCATACAATTAAAAAATTGCAGAGGAAGTAAAAGGATTAGAAGAAGGAAAAGAGGCTGGCCTGCATACAAGCCGTGGTGGTGGCACAGACCCCGCTTGACACCCATGCAGTCCTTTTTTCCCCATCATCACCATCATGTTTACCCAGTGGGCAGTGATGGATATGTACCTTCCCTGCCCATGTTTTGAAGACCAGGTGTCTGTAGTGATGTATGTGAACAGCTTGCTTGCATAGGCGAGCTGCTCACCGGCAAACATCTATGGGCAGCCTGGCCCTGTACTACTTCCGGGTTGCTGTCCTGCACCTGCAGTAGTACGCATGCAATGGCCTGGACGCATTCAGTAGTATGCATGCCCTGGCCCAGCAGTGCATGTTCTTGATTGTGCACCTGTAGCTTTGCACATGTGAATGACGTCAAGAAGTCTGCCCGACCATAGGTGCGCAATCAAGGATGTGCACCACGGGGCCAGGGCATACGCACTTCTGAACGCCAAGGCTAGTCGGGCGAGTGTCACATGCGGGGCCTAGAGAGCCATAAGTGTAGGCCATGTACCGTATCACCACGTTCATGGGCTTGTCTGCCTTTAAAGAGTAACTGTCAGACTGCAGAAGCTAATTTAAACCTCTATTCTCCTGTGTTAAACAGTTTAGACAGAAGCCAAAAAGACATTACTAAAGATAAAGATCTCTCTTACATTTAATGTGTGCTTATCAGCACAGCTAAGCTCCTAAGGAGGACGCAAGCCGCATTCCATACTGCAAAGCATTCTGGGGCCCTCCCCTCGGCTGCTAAGGAGAAGACGGGATCAAGTTTCAGCAGCTTCTAACGCAGTCCAGCCACAGCACAGATAAATCTCCTGGGCAGATTACACTGCAGGAGTCCGCTATTGTTCCTAGCCACATGGCTCATTAATATTCACTGCACACTGTGTTATTCTGTACTAGCTCCTCTGTGATCAGAAGCAGGCAGGACATGAGGACACATTTGGCTTCACAAACATGGAACCTGCCATGGGCTGTCAGGAGCATCATTCTCTGCATATACTATATACAAATTCTGTGAAATCCAAACGTGGACAGTGAAATGCATATGTAATGTAAGTACAGCCAATCTTTAGCTACTGATATATGTGTTTATTTTCTCTGAGACCTTATACCTAACAGCTCCTCTTTAATGCAGTATCCCTTATTATTATTGTTTGAAAACAATTATGTCAGGTAAAGGCCACTAAGCCAACCAATTTAAAAACAAACATTTGCATGGTGGTTTTAAGTGCGGGAGGATGCTTCAATTAATTTGGAAATTCTAAGGTTTACGTTTCACAAAATACAAATTGTTGTAGTAACTTTTGTCTTGCAAAATTCAGCAAATTCAGCAATCATGAGGTCCCCAACATGACCAACTCAGCAATCATGAGGCCCCCAACAAGACAAATTCAGCAATCATGAGACCCCCAACAAGACAAATTTAGCAGTCATGAGGCACATAAATAGACAGCATTTCACATAAATAGGCAGAATGCCCCCTTAATATGGTAGACACCTCTCACCTGGCAGCAGTTCCCCAAAATACACTCAATCTGACAGCAGTGGTTCCCCAAAAATAGGTAGCCCCAGGTCTATAGGTGTCCCCAGAAGAGGTGGCCAGCGGTATAGATGTCCCCAGAATAGGTTGCCAGCGGTATAGATGTCCCCAGAATAGGTGGCCAGCGGTATAGATGTCCCCAGAACAGGTAGCCAGGGGTAGAGTTGTCCCGAGAACATGTAGCCAGGGGTATATGTGCCCAGTATATGTAGTCAGGGGTATATGTGCCCAGAATATGTAGTCAGGGGTATATGGCCCCAGTATATGTAGACAGGGGTATATGTGCCCAGTATATGTAGCCAGGGGTATATGTGCCCAGTATATGTAGTCATTGGTATATGTGCCCAGTATATGCAGCCAGGAGTATATGTGCCCAGTATATGCAGCCAGGGGTATATGTCCCTAGTATATGTAGCCAGGGGTATATGTGCCCAGTATATGTAGTCATTGGTATATGTGCCCAGTATATGCAGCCAGGAGTATATGTGCCCAGTATATGCAGCCAGGTGTATATGTCCCCAGTATATGTAGTCAGGGGTATATGTGCCCAGTATATGTAGCCAGGGGTATATATCCCCAGTATATCTAGCCAGGGGCATATGTGCCCAGTATATGTAGCCAGGGGTATATGTGCCGAGAATATGTAGTCAGGGGTATATGTCCCCAGTATATGTAGACAGGGGTATATGTGCCCAGTATATGTAGCCAGGGGTATATGTGCCCAGTATATGTAGTCATTGGTATATGTGCCCAGTATATGCAGCCAGGAGTATATGTGCCCAGTATATGCAGCCAGGGGTATATATCCCCAGTATATGTAGCCAGGGGTATATATGCCCAGTATATGTATGCAGGGGTATATGTGCCCAGTATATGTAGGAAGGGGTATATGTGTCCAGTATATGTAGCCAGGGGTATATGTGCCCAGTATATGTAGCCAGGGGTATATGTGCCCAGTATATGTAGCCAGGGGTATATGTGCCCAGTATATGTAGCCATTGGTATATGTGCCCAGTATATGCAGCCAGGAGTATATGTGCCCAGTATATGCAGCCAGGGGTATATGTCCCCAGTATATGTAGTCAGTATATGTATATGTAGCCAGGGGTATATGTGCCCAGTATATGTAGCCAGGGGTATATATGCCCAGTATATGTATGCAGAGGTATATGTGCCCAGTATATGCAGGAAGGGGTATATGTGTCCATTATATGTAGGCAGGTGTATATGTCCCCAGTATATGTAGGCAGGGTATATGTGCCCAGTATATGTAGCCAGGGATATATGTGCCCAGTGTATGTAGACAGGGGTATATGTGCCCAGTATATGTAGGCAGGGGTATTTGTGCCCAGTATATGTAGGTAGGGGTATATGTCCCCAGTATATATAGTCAGGGTTATATGTGCCCAGTATATGTAGGTAGGAGTATATGTCCCAGAATAGGTAGCCAGGTGTGCCCCCAGCAGGAGGGGAGCAGCACAGAGAAGAGGGAGAGCTGTGAACAGCGGTGGAGAAGGGGGCCATCTCCCCCCCTTCCCTCACCTTAGGGCTCTCCCTCCCTCGCTCTCCCCTCCGAACTAATGTGCGGGTGGCTGGCAGGCAGCGGGCGGGACTTACCTTCCGTCTCGATGCAGTGCCGGCGCGGGATGGATTAGCCGCTACTCTGGTCCAGACCAGAGCAGCGGCACCAGAACTTCCGGCGCTGGCGCAAGACGGAAGGTAAGTTCCGCCCACTGCCAGCCACCCGCACATTAGTTCGGAGGGGAGAGCGAGCAAGGGAGGGAGAGCCCTAAGGTGAGGGAAGGGGGGGAGATGGCCCCCTTCTCCACCGCTGCTCACAGCTCTCCCCCTTCTCTTCTCTGCTCTCCTCCAGCTGGCCGCACGGGAACGCGGTCGGGGGGGGGGTCAAGTGGCGCGGGGCCTGTTCAAGCGCGGGGCCTAGGGCGATCGCCCCAGTTGCCCCTCCCCAAAGGCCGGCTCTGAGTCAGATACACCCAATCACGTAATCGAGTGATCACAAATTTGACTCAGCCCAATTGACTCATGATCACTATCATGAATAGAAACAGATATTCAACTCCAGTGCGGTTTTGAGTCGAATAACTGCATGCAATCACGAATCACGAGACATGATTTGTGAATAAAACCTGCGACTTTAACAGTTACTAGCAAAGCCCCCTTACATGCTAGAAACGCCAAATTTGCAGCATATGTTAAGAAAGGGAAACCAATTCAAACAGATCTTATAGTTTTTGAGAAAATCAATTTAAAGATTCAAAGGAAAAAAGTGGGATTCCCCCTACCCAGCATATTTAACCCATTGTCCCCCATGCAGGCTGGAATAGCCAGAATAGCTGGGTAGGGGGGACACCACTTTGCTTTGCTATTAACTGCTAAAGTTGGCAGGTTTTGGCGGTTTAATCACGTCCGTGATCACAGCTAAATTTGTGATCACAACCCCAATTTGGACCATGATTAAGAGTGCATTCAGAACTGAATCCGTGATCGAGAGGCGACGGATTCGGAACACGATGTCGGATGGTGAAAAAATGATTGTGATCATGGCTATGCACACAAGGTCATTATGAGCAACCCTGTGCATCAGAATCACCCGGGGGTCCCTGGGAAGGCAGAACAACATGCGTGCAGCCATGGGGAAAAGGCAGGCATTGGCAGACACATCTATGTCATCATCCGAGAGGACATGCCTGTCCTCGTCTTCCTGTGCCGTGTCCTCCTGAAACCGCCTCATTAAGTAATTAAGTACTTAAGAAACAAATAGAGCAAATGTAGAAGAAAAGAACAATAAAAAAATATATTATTATTTGGTGTAGAATAAGATAACCTCATTAACTGTAATTAACCTGTTATTAGATCACAGGTTCGAAGAAAAGTAAATCTGCCAGTTCTTACCCTACCCACACTGGCCAATGGTGGAGGGAACTAGTATGAGCAATTTGTCTCAGCAGAGGAGAATGAGGGAGGAGTGGGAGCTGGGGAGGCGCAAATACTCCAGGAAGATAAACGTTTGGAGTAGATTTTAAACTAGGATCGGGGGGAGGCAGGAGGGTATAGTCTCAATGTGTGGACAAGATAAAGGGATAAAACTTCAAGTAGCCCATTTCAGGTAACCAAAATTGGAAACTGTGGTGGTAAAAATATAAAGTTTATGGTAACCAATGCAAGGAGCCTTGCAAATAAGATGGACAAACTAGAATTCATTCTGATTGACATTGTGGGAATAACCGAGATATGGATGGATGAAAGCCATGACTGGATAGCGAATTTAGAGGGATACAATGTGGAAGGATAGAACAGGGAAAAAAAGGTGGAGGAGTTTGTCTCTTTGTTAAGAGACAGCTGTCCTGAATGATGAGATAGATGAAGACTGTGAAGATGTGGAGTCCATTTGGGTAAATATTCATGGTGGAAATAACTGTTGCCAATTGCTTATTGGGGTATGCTACAGGCCACCAAATATTCATGAAGCTGCAGAACTGCAATTACTACAGCAGAATGAAAAAGCTGCAAGTAAAAATGAGGTCATAGTTATTAGTGACTTCAACTTTTGTACTTAGGCTACCCATTCTGGTAAAAGCGGCAGATTTCTGGCAACAATACAGGACAGTTACCTGACTCAAATAATAACTAAACCAACTAGGGGGAATGTGTTATTGGATTTGTTCATTTCAAATAGACGAGATAATGTATCAAATGTGCAGGTTCAAGAACATTTTGGAAATAGTGATCGCAATATGATAACGTTTGATCTGGTGACTGATAGGCCATGGGGCAGCGGGCCAACTAAAAGTATGAATTTTAGAAAAGCAAAGTTCAATCACCTCAGGCAGGCACTAAGTTTGGTGAACTGGGATAATGTACTACAAGGGAAGGACACAGAAGGGAAATGGCAAGCTTTTAAACTTACTCTCAATCAGTATTGTAGTAAATATATCCCATATAGAAATAAAAAACGGCCTCTATGGATGAATAGAAAGGTTAGAGATAAAATTAAGTGGAAAAATAATGCCTATAAGGTCCTAAAACAGGAAGGGACCGAGGCTGCACTAAGCAATTATAAGTAATTATAAGGAGCGCAATAAAAGTTGTAAAAAAAAAATTAGACTGGCTAAGATTGAAGCTGAAAATCAAATTGCTAGAGATATCAAATCTAACCCAAAGAAGTTTTACAAGTACATCAACTTTAAAAAAGAAAGGTTGACTCATGTATAGGACTCCTAAAGGATGAGGGTGGGATCTCAATGGTGGATGACCAAGATAAGGCGGAGTTATTAAATGCTTTCTTTGCTTCTGTCTTCACAAGGGAAACATCACTGTTGCAAATTACAGATGCAGAAGAGTCTCAATCTTCTAACTGTAATATTAAATACTTAACGCAGGAAGAAGTGAAGGCAAAACTAAATAAATTAAAAATATTCACTTGGCACGGATGGCATGCATCCTCGGATCCTAAGGGAATTAAGTTCAGTGATCAATAAACCCCTTTATCTTATCTTTTGTGACTCTCTTGCAACTGGCAGAGTCCCAGTGGATTGGCATACAGCCCACATTTTCCCATCATTTAAGAAGGGCAAAAAATCAGATCCGGGAAATTATAGACCTGTAAGCTTAATATCAGTTGTGTGCAAACTATTTGAGGGGTTACTAAGATATACTATACTTCATAGTAGAAAATAACCTTATAACTCAGCATCAGCATGGGTTTACTAAAGACAGGTTCTCCTGTTGGACTAGCATGTTCAGCTTTTATGAGGTAGTGAACGCTAATGTGGATATTGAAATGCTGTATATGTGATATACTTGGACTTTGCAAAGGCCTTCGACACTGTTCCCCACAAGTCTGGTGCAAAAGTTGAGGACGCAAGGACTGAGGAATAATCTGTGCATGGATAGGGAACTGGCTAATGGGCAGAAAACAAAGAGTTGTGGTCAATGGATCTTATTCAAAATGGGTCACTGTTAGCAGTGGGTTCCCACAGGGGTCAGTACTAGGTCCAGTGCACTTAAATGTATTTATTAAGGATCTAGTAGATGCAGTAAAAAGCAATGTTGCTATTTTTGCAGATGATTCAAAATTGTGTAGAATCATCAACTCTTCAGAATCAGAATTTAGAATCAGAATCAGATTTATTTCGCCAAGTACAACGGTGAGTTGTACCCGGAATTATTTTTGGCACAATCAGGGTTGGTGATGGTACAATAAACATAGGTTATGCATTACACAAGTTAAAATACAATACAGTAGACAAACAATAAGCATTCCTCAGAGCATACCTTACATAGAACACATTGCACATTGACGAGAGAAAGACAAGAAAGACCAGAGGGGTCTGTCCAAGAGCTATGTCGAGCGGAGCTGCCAGCCACAATCTGAGCGGCGCTCTCTGCCCTGCAGCCCTCCAGACTCCCCACATGTAGTGAGAGATAGACATAGAGTCCCTTCGTCCCCATAGTTGTTAACCAGTCCGCATGGTCCATAAAAGTCCCAGCCCCACAGCTCCCACACAGATTTGCAAAAATTAGCCCCTGGCCTGCGACGACCCCCCCCCCCCCCAGCAGATAATCCGAAGGGGGCTGATGATGATTGTGATGACCGCTGCTGTGCTTCCCTCTGGCCCCTCGATCCGGCAGATGTGTCCATGTGACCTCCTGGCTGCGGCTCCCAGACCCGTTACCTGTGATAAAAAGGCTCAGCAGCGGCAGCCTGGTCCACCATGGCTGCACAGCGGAGCGGCTCCCACTGGGGAGGGGAGGCAATCCCAAAATGAGCAGCCCTTCGTGATCACTGGCACCTGGCCTGCCGTTGTCACTGGCAGCGGCGTTGGCTCGCTGGAGGGCGTAGCAGGAGCGGCGTGCACGGGGGTCCGCAGCCAGCCACGTGGGTGGCGGCCCGATCACAGAACGAGCGGGCTCCCGTGACCTCCGGCCCGCATCAGGTGTCCTGCACGCGGCCATGTCCCAGTCGAAGTAGCTGGGCGTCCTGGGTTGCCACAGCGGCGGGTGCTGCTGGAGTGCGGAGCAACCGGAGATGGGCGTGCACGGGGGTCCGCAGCCAGCCACGTGGGTGGAGGCCTGATCACAAAACGAGCGGCCTCCCGTGACCTCCGGCCCGCTTCAGGTGTCCTGCACACGGCCATGTCCCAGTCGTGGTAGCTGGGCGTCCTGGGTTGCCACAGCAGCGGGTGCTGCTGGAGTGCGGAGCAGCCGGAGATGGGCGTGCATGGGGATCCGCGGCCAGCCACGTGGGTGGCGGCCCTATACCGAACCGATCGGCTGCTCGTGACTGCCGACGCCTGGACTGCCTGTGTCCCCTGGATGAGAGGAGTCCATCCCGCCCAGAAAGACGAGTGGACGACGGGGGAGAAGGGCAGCAGAAGAAAAAGAGCCGGAGCCCTGTGTGCCGTGGCGTCTTGCTACAGCGCCATCTTGTTTACTTATCTTAGGAAGATAGTGACATATTGCAACCTGACCTGGATAGGATGGCTATATGGGCACATAAATGGCAGGTGAAATTCAATGTTGAAAAATGTAAAGTCATGCATTTTGGTCATACCAATGGTCTAGCACAAAATACAAAATACAAAATAAACAGGATACAGATGGGGACATCAAACTTGGAGAAGGATTTAGGAGTACTCATCGACAACAAGTTAAATAATCACATTCAATGCCAAGCTGCTACAGCTAAAGCCAATAAAATTTTGGGATGCAGTAAAAGGGAAGTAAAAACTCGAGACGCTAGCATAATATTGCCACTATTTAACTCTCTAGTAAGGCCACACCTGGAATATGGAATCCAGTTCTGGGCACCACATTACAAGAAAGATATTGCAGTTTTAGAGCAGGTGCAGAGACGAGCAACAAAATTGATATGTGGGATGGAAGGTCTCACTTACCAAGAAAGGTTAGATAAACTGGGTTAATTTAGGGTCCGTTTCCACTAGCGTGGCACGATTTCGACGAAAAAATTGCGGCAACGAATCCACATGCGGTTGCGGTTTCGTTGCCGTTTCCATGCGGATTTTCACGCGGAATCGCTCGCGGTTTGCACAACGTGATTTTAATCATGTCAATGCCGGCATGCATTGACATGGGTTTTCAAGCGGAAACGCATGCGCAAACGCCGGGAAAACCGCAAGACAAAATGCTTGAGGTTTTCCTATTAAATTACATTACGAACGAATCACGTGCAGGTGTGTGGCGTGCAAATACTGATGGGTCTGCCGTGCAGATTTTTTCTGCGCGGCAAACCGCACAGAATCCCGCACAAGTGGAAACAGGCCCATCCACTTGTGTTGTCTATGCGAATCTGCATGCAGGAAACACATGCAGATTCGCTCTAGTGGAAACGGGCCCTTAGTCTAGAGAAAAGATGCCTTGGATGGGATCTAATGAACATGTATAAATACATCAGAGGGCAATATAAAAAGCTTAGTGGATGAGCTTTTTGTCCCTAGGCTTTCACAAAGGACTAGAGGACATGATCTGAACATGGAGGAAAAACGTTTTAGCCATTTATTTAGGAAAGGGTTCTTTACAGTAAGAGTAATTAAGATGTGGAATGCATTGCCACAGGAAGTCGTTATGGCAAACTCTATACCTGCATTTAAAGGGGGCTTAGATGCTTTCCTTGCATTGAAAGACATCCATGGCTATAATTACTAGGCAATGCCCAGTGGTTTTGATCCAGGGATTTTATCTGATTGCCACCTGGAGTCAGGAAGGAATTTTTTCCCTTTAGGGGCTAATTGGACCATGCCTTGTAAGGGTTTTTCGTCTTCCTCTGGATCAATAGGGATATGTGAGGTAGCAGGCTGGTGTTGTACTTTTTGTTTTTCCTGGTTGAACTCGATGGACGTATGTCTTTTTTCAAATCAAATAACTAGGTAACTATGTAAGATGGTGTTAAAGGAGACACTCTTGGTATTCTTCAAGGTAAAGCTAAATTACGTTGGGCCAAGGGTGATAATTATTTGGATTGTTGTTGTTTATGGAGTAATTCCAAAATGTTTTCCCAAGCAATTGGTAGGTCTGGGGGGATGAAAGGAGTAGTGTTGTATCGTAATTTGTCTTCCATCTCCAAGGTAGACTGGGTGTTTTGGATTATTAGGGAGAGAGTGGGTATTTGATCAGTGGTCCATTCACTTAGGATAAGCTTGACGTGTTGCACAGATGATATGCACAAAGGATTTCCTGTGACCAACAGGTATTTTATGCAACCCTATAAGTAGGAGAGCTAGTTCTGGGCTTTCTTCTAGAGATAGGTTTGTAATAGAGTTTAATAGGTGGAAGATGTAGTGCCATAGTTGTTTTATCTTTGGGCATTCCCGTGAAGTGTGAAAGATTGTACCAATCAGGTTACACTCTCTCCTACATTTTAGGGAATTGTTACTAGAAAAGCTAGCCAGTAAATGGGGAGATAAATACCATTTATAACATATTTTCTTTGGGGGTCTCAAGGTGAGTGGTGCACTTGGGAAATCTTTTGAGAGCATTATGGGCTTTAATGAAGTTGCTTGTGCTGATGACCAGTATGAGGCATACTTATCTAAAGATGAGCTTCTTTTTTTGTAACAGAAATTGGCACCAGGCAGAGATCCCCTCTTTTGAGAGACAATAGAGTATCTAGCATAGGGAGACAATTTCGGGGGATGGAGATAGCAATAGTGCTATGGGAGCATAACCAATGATCTATTTGACAATACTGGAAAAACATTTTATTGAATCCTGGAAATTTCTGGGACAGAGTGGTAAAGGGAAGTACTTTATTTTGGTCTGTAATATCCTTTAGCGGCAGTATGCCTAAAGAAGTCCACTTTTGCTATCTAAAGTCTTGGATAACATCTGGTAGAGGTGATATGGGTGTAGTAACTACTGTACATCCTATGTCGTGAGGAATGTCCGCAGGCATGGCAGACCATGCGTGTGTAGTGGCTTGCATGATTGGCGCTGTAACTTAAGGTGCCTTAATTCTTTTCCCTGACCACTGAATAGTAGTACATTTTTCAAAGATTCAGTCTGACTTAGTAAACTTTCCCACCGAGCCCAATTTTTGGGAGTTGTGGAGGACCACCAGTATCTGACCATATCTAGGATGCATGCTTGGTGGTATTTTTGGAGGTCAGGAAATCCAAATCCTCCTTGGGAAGAGGGGATGGTGAGGGTATTAAATGCTATTCGGTGTTATTTTTTTCCTCACAGCAAGGACCATAGGATTTGTTTAATTTCATTGAAAAATTTGGGAGGGAGGGGTATAGGGATGGTGTGAAATAGGTAAAGGATTTTGGGTAGTGGTTGCATTTTGAATTCTGCAATTTTTCCAGATAGTTCTAATTTCAATATGTTGGCCAGCTCTATTTGTAACTTTTTAAGTAGAGGGGAAAAATTACAGGAGTATATGTCTTTAAAGGGTCTGGGTATTTTAATACCCAAGTAGTCTAAGGTCTTTTTGGCCCACGGGAATGGGAAGTCGGTTGTAATCCTTTTTTTAAGTTCAGAAGACAAATTAAGATCCAGGAGTAATGATTTGGTATTTTTTATTTTATAAAAGGATATTATAGAAAATTATAACAGTGTTTTCCGGACATGTGTTAGTAAGGAGTAGTGTAACGGTCTTGTGTCGTAGCTCAGATGTCTGATTATGTGGTGATCTGCAGAATCACCAATAATTCAGACGCTATACCAGATTATGTGTGATCTGCAGAATCACCAATAATGCCAGTATAGCAAGACAAAGAGCTTAGTGTGTGGTGTTTGGTGCAACCGTAACTTTAGTAGTTTAGCGAGACTTCACCAGAGAGGCTGGTGAGGTACTATCAGGACACTGACTGTATACTTAAGTACAGTAACTTTAATAGTTTGGCAAGACCTCACCAGAGGGGCTGGTGAGGTACTATCGGTTCACTGACCGTATAATAGAGTACTACCCCAGCAAGCTGGAGATACAGCAACTGAAGAGAGAGAATCTCCCAAGGAGCGGGTGATTCAGACAATACTGCAGGCCTGAGATACAAACAGTACTGCACTAATGATCACCTGTGGAGCAGATGTTTCAGACTGTACTGCAGCCTAGGAACAGGAGATACCAACAGTCCTGCACTAATGATCACCTGTGGAGCAGGTGATTCAGACTGTACTGAAGCCTAGGCGTAGAAAACGCAAACAGTACTGAACTAGAGAACAACTTCACCAGTGGAGTCATAAAGAGGAGATCAATACAAAAAGCAATATCCTAGTCTAGGTGTGAAGTCCTTGGCATCAACACCCGGGAACTAGTCTAACAAATAACAATAGCAAGGTAGCAATATCCTAGACTAGGTGTGAAATCCTTAACCTCAACACCTGGGAACTAGTCTAAGGTCTGAGCGCTAACACGCTAACGCGCTAACACGACAACAGACACCAGCAGAATGAAGCCCGAAGGCTTAAGAAGCAGAGGAGACCCCTCCGGCACGCCCCTCCTGGATCAGCCAATCCTGGGCGCCATGGGACTCCTCTGACGTCAGCCGACCAGCAGGTCAGCTGATGGGCTTCCTCCCCGCATAAAGGCCCCATCTGTGCATGCGCCCGCGCGCTAAGGCGACCCCCTGCACGGAAAAACATTCCGTCCTCTGCGTCCTGGACGCCGGACGTAAGGATGGCCGCATGGAGGCAGCTGCAGCGGCGGTGCTGTTCACCGCAGCTGCCTCGTCTCTTACAGTACCCCCCCCCCTCTTGGCGTGGACTCCGAACACGCACCACCTGGTCTATCTGGATGCAATCTATGGAACTCCATCCTGAGTTCTTCTGCATGCATGCGAGAGAGTGGTACCCAGGATCTCTCTTCAGGACCATACCCTCGCCAGTGGACCAGATACTGTAAAGATTTACGTTCTCGCCGAGAATCCAAAATCTTTTCTACTTCGTATTCTGGTTCTCCATTAACCACTACAGGGGGGGGGGGGGTGGAGTGGCATCCACATGCACGGCAGGCTTCAATGGGGAACGTCCTACCACCCCTGAAACTGGGGGGAAGTGACACCACATAGGTAACATTATTCACCTTTTTAGAAATAGGGTAGGGCCCTATGAACTTGGGACCCAATTTTACAGAGGGCTGCCTTAGGGACAAGTGTCGTGTGGAAAAGTCAGAGAAATCGCTAAGAGTCATACACAGGAGATCAATACAAAAAGCAATATCCTAGTCTAGGTGGGAAGTCCTTGGCATCAACACCCGGGAACTAGTCTAACAAATAACAATAGCAAGGTAGCAATATCCTAGACTAGGTGTGAAATCCTTAGCATCAACACCTGGGATCTAGTCTAAGGTCTGAGCGCTAACACGCAAGTATTCACGACAACAGACACCAGCAGAATGAAGCCCGAAGGCTTAAGAAGCAGAGGAGACCCCACCGCCACGCCCCTCCTGGATCAGCCAATCCTGGGCGCCGTGGGACTCCTCTGACGTCAGCCGACCAGCAGGTCAGCTGACGGGCTTCCTCCCCGCATAAAGGTCCCGTCTGTGCGCGCGCCCGCGCGCTAAGGCGACCCCCTGCACGGAAGAACGTTCCGTCCTCGGCGTCCTGGACGCCGGACGGAAGGATGGCCGCATGGAGCTGTTTGCTGCAGCTGCCTCGTCTCTTACAAGTAGGGTAACATTTCCTTACCTTCATCAAGGCTTGGGGGTGGAGAGTCTTCCATGTCAGAGTCGTCTGGACTGCATCCAAAACCAGAAACAGAGAAGGCCTTTGACAATGGTTTATATGGTATAAAACCTTCAATACACGCCTGGTGCCATCTTGGGCTTGACGCCCTTTTGTAAATCCCACTTGATCAAGTTCAAGAGTTTGAGGAAGTATAGGAAAAAATCTATTGGCTATCCCTTTGGCATACACTTTCAGATCACAATTAAGAAGTGAGATGGGACAGTAGGCAAGACTGGTATCTTTCCCTTCTTTGGGATTACATAAATTGTTGTTATAGTTATTTCTTGGGGATAGAACCAAACTGCATTAAGGAGTTTAATATATCTGTTAGTTTAGGGGCTAATATATGGGAAAAGCATGTATAGTATTCATTGGTGTACCCGTCAGGACCAGGGGCTTTATTGATTTTAGAAATGTTAATTGTGTTGGACACTTCTTGTATGGTTGGTGTGGGGTCAAGGAGGGAAGGTCCAGTGTGTCTAGGACTAGGAACCTTCCATTGCCTGTGGGAGTGGGCTGGGGGACCGCGGGGTCCTTCTCTAAATTACAAAGGGACTCATAGTAGTCACTAAAGGCATTTGCAATATCTTGTGGGTTGATGAGTCTTTTCTTAGTGAAGGGGTGGGAGAGGTTTGTGATTTTGGTATTAATTTTTTTTTCTGTTTGAGCATCTTTGCTAGGAGTGGGCTTGCTTTATTGCTTTGGTGATAATTACGTCTTTTCACTTTAGTCATTAAGAATTTGTGTCCTGATAGAAGGGCTAGAAGGGCTAAGTGGAGTTGCTGTCTCAGACTGAAAAGGGTAGAGGTCAGAGTAGAAGATTTATGAGCTGATTCAATCAAATGGATCTGTTTTAGTATGTCATCCAGTTTAGCAGTTCTGTTCTTTTTTTTTCGCTTGGCTCAAGTTGTATCAAAACGGCAATAATTACAACCTTATGGGCCAACCAGACCGTCGTGACTCCAACTTGTCCCCCTTCATTTAAGTTGAAATATTCTCTGAGACTGTTCCCTATTTTTTGTACATGTTCTTTTTTTCCACATAAGGTAATTATTAAGCTTCCAGGAGTTAGAAGAGGATGGGGAGGTTGACCACCACAGGGTAATTCAGACTGGAGAATGATCGGGCCATGTAATAGATCCAATGTCCGAGTAGTTAACCAATTGTAGGGTATGTTTATCAGCTAAAAACAGGTTAATTCTCAAGTACAGTGGGTTGCAAAAGTATTCGGCCCCCTTGAAGTTTTCCACATTTTGTCACATTACTGCCACAAAAATAAATCAATTTTATTGGAATGCCACATGAAAGACCAACACAAAGTGGTGTACACGTGAGAAGTGGAACGAAAATCATACATGATTCCAAACATTTTTTTACAAATCAATAACTGCAAAGTGGTGTGTGCATAATTATTCGCCCCCCTTTGATCTGAGTGCAGTCAGTTGCCTATAGACATTGCCTGATGAGTGCTAATGACTAAATAGAGTGCACCTGTGTGTAATCTAATGTCAGTACAAATACAGCTGCTCTGTGAGGGCCTCAGAGGTTGTCTAAGAGAATATTGGGAGCAACAACACCGTAAAGTCCAAAGAACACACCAGACAGGTCAGGGATCAAGTTATTGAGAAATTTAAAGCAGGCTTAGGCTACAAAAAGATTTCCAAAGCCTTGAACATCCCACGGAGCACTGTTTAAGCGACCATTCAGAAATGGAAGGAGTATGGCACAACTGTAAACCTACCAAGACAAGGCCGTCCACCTAAACTCACAGGCCGAACAAGGAGAGCGCTGATCAGAAATGCAGTCAAGAGGTCCATGGTGACTCTGGACGAGCTGCAGAGATCTACAGCTCAAGTGGGAAACTCTGTCCATAGGACAACTATTAGTCATGCACTGTACAAAGTTGGCCTTTATGGAAGAGTGGCAAGAAGAAAGGCATTGTTAACAGAAAGCATAAGAAGTCCCGTTTGCAGTTTGCCACAAGCCATGTGGGGGACACAGCAACCACGTGGAAGAAGGTGCTCTGGTCAGATGAGACCAAAATTGAACTTTTTGGCCAAAATGCAAAACGCTATGTGTGGCGGAAAACTAACACTGCAGATCACTCCGAACACATCATCCCCACTGTCAAATATGATGGTGGCAGCATCATACTTGGGGGGTGCATCTCTTCAGCAGGGACAGGGAAGCTGGTCAGAGTTGATGGGAAGATGAATGGAGCCAAATACAGGGCAAACTTGGAAGAAAACCTCTTGGAGACTACAAAAGACTTGAGACTGGGGCAGAGGTTCACGTTCCAGCAGGACAATGACCCTAAACATAAAGTCAGGGAAACAATGGAATGGTTTAAAACAAAACATATCTATGTGTTAGAATGGCCCAATCAAAGTCCAGATCTAAATCCAATCGAGAATCTGTGGCAAGATCTGAAAACTGCTGTTCACAAACGCTGTCCATCTAATCTGACTGAGCTGGAGCTGTTTTGCAAAGAAGAATGGGCAAGGATTTCAGTCTCTAGATATGCAAAGCTGGTAGAGACATACCCTAAAAGACTGGCAGCTGTAATTGCACCAAAAGGTGGTTCTACAAAGTATTTACTCAGCGGGCTGAATAATTATGCACATCCCACTTTGCAGTTATTTATTTGTAAAAAATGTTTGGAATCATGTATGATTTTTGTTCCACTTCTCACATGTACACCACTTTGTATTAGTCTTTCACGTGGAATCCCAATAAAATTGATGCATGTTTGTGGCTGTAATGTGACAAAATGTGGAAAATTTCAAGGAGGCCGAATACTTTTGGAACCCACTGTACGTTCGGTGCACTGAAGAAAAAAAGTAAAGTTTCTTTCTTCACTGTGTTGAGAATGCCAAATATCATAGAGGTCCTCTCTGTGTAGCAGGTTCTGTATTCGGGAGTGTTTATCAGTTCTTTTGTTAGTGAAGCCCAGCAAGGGAATCGGGCAAAGGTTGAAGTCTCCACCTAATATTAGGTGAGCTGTAGGAAACCTTTTAGCTTTTTTGATGACTTTCTGTAGAAATTTCTTCTAACATGAGTTGAGGCCCTTGGTGTTAATAGATATGATTTTCAGTGACATATTATTCGTGAAAGGTTTTGCTTCCGACTTCTTCTTATCTCTGTATTGTATGGGTATAAATGAGTAGAAAGAACAAGCAAAAAACAATAACAAAAACAACAAATCAAACAAAGGTGTGTGCAAAGCAACTTTTACGTGCACTAAGGGGCTTTTCATTCTGGCGCTAACACTTAGCGCCGGTTAGTGAATCAAGCCCAAGGTGAGAGGAGATGACTACTAGTGCTGCCATCTACAGCAGCTCAGGTGGTAGATCGCCAGGAATCGTGGATTTTAGTAGGTGGAGATTTAGAAGTAGCTGCTTGATCAATTGGTGGGAATTGGAGGCCCCAGGATTTGAACAGTTTGGAGCCTTCTTCCAGGGAATTGATAACAAATGTTTTCCCATTTCTGATGAGGAGTAGCTTAGTGGGGAAAGCCCATTTGTATGGTTTCTGCTTTTCCCTAAGTAGTTTTGTAAGTAGGGAGAGAGATCATTACTTAGCTAATTTGGCTTGGGAAAGATCCGAGTATATGTGTATCTCTCTGAAAGGTTCTGGAAGAGTTCCATTTTTTCTTATATAGGTCATGAGCGAGTCTTTGACATGGAAGAATTGGAAACATGCCATGACGTCACGTGGGATTTTTTCTGGCAAATGGTTGTAGAAAGCCTGTGCGCTCTTTCAATAGTGTATTCAATATCAGAAAATTGGGGAACTGCAGCTTTAACTAGTTGAATCTTTCAGGTGATCAGAGTCTAAATTTTCATCTATTTCATGGAATTTCAGGTTGCACCTGTGATTGCGATCCTCCAGGTCTACAACTTTCATCTTGATCCGATCTGAGTCTGCTTGATTATGCTCAATCGCATCTACTGATTTGTTGTGTTCTGATATCAGTGTAGAGATCTGTGTCTCATTAGCTGCCACTCTGTCTCCCAGTATGCTTATAGATTGTTGCAAAGCATTAGTTATTCCCAGTATGTCTTTTGAAAGGGAAGATTTGAAAGACATAAGCATCTCCTTCATGTAAGCTTGGGAGATGTTTTGCTCAGAAGCTGGGAATGCTTTAAAGTCCCAGTCTGTCTCAGGGCCATATTGTGCAGGGGGAATGCATTGTCCTACCTTGTCAGCAGGTTACTGGAAGTCTGTAAGCTTTACCCTGGTTTTGTCTGGGCTCTTGGACGATGGTGAGGGAGTATCTTAACTTGAATCGACCAAATCCAGGCCCTGAGAGTTGGAGCTGTGAGCGACAGTGTTGTGCACTGCAGCCGTCGGCATCATCTTTGATCACGCTGTGCTTAGAGTTGAGCTGAAATTTTCATAATTTCGCATTACTATAATTATGCATGCGAAATTTGCGATTACGATGCGAAATTAGCGTAGCGAAATTGCCATTAAAATAGTAATTGAAAATACCGTAAGCATAATTTTCAACGCGAAATTTCGCGTTTCGTTCATGCCGTAATTTCGCATTAAACGCTACCGTAATTTCGCGTTAAACCGCAACGCTCCGTATAATATAAAAAAGCCGCCGACTTTAAGGGTTAATAGCAAAGCCCCCTTAAATGCTAAGAGCCTCAAATTTGGAGAATATATTAAGGAGATCAGGAGGAATAAGAGGAAAACATTTTTTTTCAAAAAGACCTTATAGTTTTTGAGAAAATCGATGTTAAAGTTTCAAAGTAAAAATGTATACATTTAAAAACCCGCCGACTTTAACGGTTAATAGCAAAGCCTGCTTAAAGTTTAGGAACACCAAATTCCTAGGGTATATTAAGGGGATCAGTGGGAATAAGAGGGAAAATTTTTTTTCAAAAAGACCTTATAGTTTTTGAGAAAATCGATTTTTAAGTTTCAAGGGCAAAAATGTCTTTTAAATGCGGAAAATGTCAGTTTTTTTTGCACAGGTAACAATAGTGTATTATTTTCATAGATTCCCCCAAGTGGGAAGAGTTTTACTTACTTCGTTCTGAGTGTGGGAAATATAAAAAAAAAAACAACGTGGGGTCCCCCCTCCCAGACCTCTTTAACCCCTTGTCCCCCATGCAGGCTGGGATAGCCAGAATGCGGAGCACCGGCCGCGTGGGGCTCCGCACCCTGACTATACCAGCCCGCATGGTCCATGGATTGGGGGGTCTCGGAAGGGGAGGGGCAGCCAAGCTTTCCCCTCCCCCTCCGAGCCCTTGTCCAATCCAAGGACAAGGGGCTCTTCTCCACCTCCGATGGGCGGTGGAGGTGGAGGCCGCGATTTCCTGGGTGGGGGGTTCATGGTGGAATCTGGGAGTCCCCTTTAAAAAGGGGTCCCCCAGATGCCCACCCCCCCTCCCAGGAGAAATGAGTATAGAGGTACTTGTACCCCTTACCCATTTCCTTTAAGAGTTAAAAGTAAATAAACACACAAACACATAGAAAAAGTATTTTAATTGAACAAAAAACATAACCACGAAAAAAGTCCTTTAATATTCTTAATTAACCATTAATACTTACCTGTCCCTTTAAATAAATGATCCCACGCAATATCCTCGGAAATGTTCTATCAGTTACAATGTAACAAAGTTATTACAATGTAACAACTTTGTTACATTGTAACTACGCCGCACCCGACGTCACTCACCGCCGCCGCCGCCTCCGCGTCTGTGCTGCAGGACCCGACAGAGCTCTGAGCTATAGCTCAGAGCTCTCGAAAGCATCTTTGTATTTGGGCTCCAAGGAGCCCCATTGGTCCTTAGCAGACCAATGGGGTTCCTTCTGATTTGAAGGAACCCCATTGGTCTGCTAAGGACCAATGGGGCTCCTTGGAGCCCAAATACAAAGATGCTTTAGAGAGCTCTGAGCTATATAGCTCAGAGCTCTGTCGGGTCCGTGCAGGACGCTAAGTCCCCGCCGGCTCCGCTGCCCTTCCCGCCTCTCCCACATGTCACCCACATGTGGGTGACATGTGGGTGACAGATGTGGGTGGGGTGGACAGCGGGAGCTGCGGGGACTTAGCGTCCTGCACGGACGCGTATGCGGCGGCTGAGCGGCGAGTGGCGTCGGGTGCGGCGTAGTTACAATGTAACAAAGTTGTTACATTGTAATAACTTTGTTACATTGTAACTGATAGAACATTTCCGAGGATATTGCGTGGGATCATTTATTTAAAGGGACAGGTAAGTATTAATGGTTAATTAAGAATATTAAAGGACTTTTTTCGTGGTTATGTTTTTTGTTCAATTAAAATACTTTTTCTATGTGTTTGTGTGTTTATTTACTTTTAACTCTTAAAGGAAATGGGTAAGGGGTACAAGTACCTCTATACTCATTTCTCCTGGGAGGGGGGGTGGGCATCTGGGGGACCCCTTTTTAAAGGGGACTCCCAGATTCCACCATGAACCCCCCCCCACCCAGGAAATCGCGGCCTCCACCTCCACCACCCATCGGAGGTGGAGAAGAGCCCCTTGTCCTTGGATTGGACAAGGGCTCGGAGGGGAAAGCTTGGCTGCCCCTCCCCTTCCGAGACCCCCCAATCCATGGACCATGCGGGCTGGTATAGTCAGGGTGCGGAGCCCCACGCGGCCGGTGCTCCGCATTCTGGCTATCCCAGCCTGCATGGGGGACAAGGGGTTAAAGAGGTCTGGGAGGGGGGACCCCACGTCGTTTTTTTTTATATTTCCCACACTCAGAACGAAGTAAGTAAAACTCTTCCCACTTAGGGGAATCTATGAAAATAATACACTATTGTTACCTGTGCAAAAAAAACTGACATTTTCCGCATTTAAAAGACATTTTTGCCCTTGAAACTTAAAAATCGATTTTCTCAAAAACTATAAGGTCTTTTTGAAAAAAAATTTTCCTCTTATTCCCACTGATCCCCTTAATATACCCTAGGAATTTGGTGTTCCTAAACTTTAAGCAGGCTTTGCTATTAACCGTTAAAGTCGGCGGGTTTTTAAATGTATACATTTTTACTTTGAAACTTTAACATCGATTTTCTCAAAAACTATAAGGTCTTTTTGAAAAAATTTTTTTTCCTCTTATTCCTCCTGATCTCCTTAATATATTCTCCAAATTTGAGGCTCTTAGCATTTAAGGGGGGCTTTGCTATTAACCCTTAAAGTCGGCAGCTTTTTTATATTATACGGAGCGTTACGGTTTAACGCGAAATTACGGTAGCGTTTAATGCGAAATTACGGCATGAACAAATAACCATTGTAATGCGAAAATTACGCTTACGCGAAATTTCGCGAAATCCTTCTTCATTACGATTATGTACTTACGGCCATAATCGTAATTACACTAATTACGCGAAATTTCGCGAAATCGTAATTAGGTCATTACGCTCATCTCTAGCTGTGCTGCCTGGAGTAACGGGAGATAAACATCTCCGATATTTTCTGCGGTTTAGGCGGCCTCTTCTGAGGTTTAGGTGGCCAACGGCACCTACTTTGCTGCTGATGGATGCCTCTCTGCTGCATCCCCTACAGCTGAGTGCCCTATCCCTGGCGGTGGACCAGTCCCAGAGACGGCAGCTGCGATGACACGCCCTCTCCTGCTTTGGCCCCTGGCCATCCCTAGTACTCCTATTAGGTTTCATTATACATTTATATTTTAAACAATCTGGATTGCTGTTATGAAAAATGTCACATGGGTGGGCGTAACGCGTATGTGGGCTTGGCCTATGCGCTAGACACGAGGAGCCCCTGGCGTCCACACAGAGGGAAGTTTGCCTTATAGCAAGCGGCTGGGCTGAAAAGTGCAATCCATTACAGGTACCTGTATACTGCGGGACACCACAGTCTGGATCATGATCCCATGCTCTACAAGCAAGAAAGAGGTAACACCTTATTGCTAAGTGTGGAATCCATGGATATTTGCTTAGCTGAGCGGATAGCCAGTGTTTGCATAAACTGAGTAAGGCCCTGAATGGGACCCCCGCCATAAGATGCAGCAGCGTCGGCCATTTTTTCACTCTGTGTGCTGCAGTATTAGTGTGAGTCGGGAGAGAAGTTGCTGCAGAGAGACATAGGGAAAGCTTAGTTAGGCTCTTGTTAGCTTGCTCCTTGCTGATACTTAGTGCTAAAAAGAAATAAATGGGTAAAAAGTGTGCTCCTCAAAAAATTTAGGTAAAAGGTACACTCCTTAAAAAAAAAAAAAAAAAAAAAAAATATTAACAGAGTATATTGCCTGGTGTGCTTCGATCAACAAGGGGTGTATACCCTATATAGAAATAGTATTATATTGAAATGAAATCAGCGCTCTACAGTTCTTATCTCTATGAATATTTGATACATCAATGTACACAGCACAGATTCCCCACTTCCATATCCAAGCTAAAAAACTTATGGAAATCTGAAAATGATAGGAGAATATATAACACTTCTCCAAAAGACTGGAGCACTAGTCCTAAAATACAAACTCCACTAATATACAATGCTACCTGGTCAGACCAGTATATAAATACATTAATCAGAGAACAAATAAGTAAATCAATAATGTTTTTGTGATGTGTTTTTTTTTTTTTTGTGTGTGTGTGTAGCCCACTGACACTTGCATATACAGCCCTGTCTGTCACAGCTGGTCCTTGCTAATTGCTATACTGTGCCAGGCCCAGCACATTCAGTGCCTACGTTTTCACTGCACCTGTGTGTGTGACAGCTGCATATTGTATTGTAATACCAGTCTGTGCATACATTTCACTGCACCTGTGTGTGTGACAGCTGCACATTTGTAATACCAGTCTGTGCATACCTTTCACTGCACCTGCGTGACAGCACACAGTTTTATATACCAGTCACTGCATACCTGTTCACTGTACCTCTGTGTATGAAAGCTGCACATTGTATTGTAATACCAGTCCGTGCATACCTTTCACTTCACCTGTGTGACAGCATGCAGTTTTATATACCAGTCACTGCATACCTGTTCACTGTACCTGTTTGTGACAGCTACACATTGTATTGTAATACCAGTCACTGCATACCTTTTCACTGCACCTGTGTGACAGCACTCAGTTTTATATACCAGTCACTGCATACCTGTTCACTGTACCTGTGTGTGTGAAAGCTGCACATTGTATTGTAATACCAGTCCGTGCATACTTGTTCACTGCACCTGTGTGACAGCACACAGTTTTATATACTAGTCACTGCATAACTGTTTACTGTACCTGTGTGTGTGACAGCTGCACATTGTATTGTAATACCAGTCCGTGCATACCTTTCACTTCACCTGTGTGACAGCATGCAGTTTTATATACCAGTCACTGCATACCTGTTCACTGTACCTGTTTGTGACAGCTACACATTGTATTGTAATACCAGTCAATGCATACCTTTTCACTGCACCTGTGTGACTGCACATTGTTATACCATACCAGCAGTCACTGCATACCTTTCCCTGCACCTGTGTGACTGCACATTGTTATACCAGCAGTGTATACCAGTCACTGCACCTGTGTGACTGCACATTGTATTAGTCAAGTCAGTGCATACCTTTCACTTCATTCCCCCCCCCCCCCAATATGGACAAAAGAGGCAGAACCAGAGGCAGGCCACCCAGCAGGTCTGTTCCAGGTCATGCTGTCATGATTTTGTGTGGGCCTGGACCAAAGTACAGTGTTTAGAAGGCACGTGCCATCAACCCCCAAGATTGTCAGGACGTAGTTGACTATTTAACACAGAACACCTCATCTTCCTCAGCTTTCGCACAGAACCGTGACATATCTTCCTCCTCCTACTCTGATTCTGGCACCCCACTTAACACTCAGTCAGCAGCCACCAAAGTGCCATCACCCCAGGGCTCAGCGGTGTGGAACATTTTGTGTGTGTCTGCATCAGATGAGAGCAATGCCATCTGTACTCTCTGCCACCAAAAATGGAGCCTTGGAAAGACCAAGACCCGCATACGGACAACTTCCTTACGAAAGCACATGATGACAAAGCACAAACTCTAATGGGATGACCACCTGAGGAAAAGCAGCACACAAAAGCAAACCCACACCCCGCAGTGGAAGATACCAGGCCGCAATTTTTTCTCAAAAAAGGCGATACCCAAACTGTACCGTGGTGTTGAAAGGCAAGTGGTGTCATCTCTGGCACACAGCGTTGGATCAAGGGTCCATCTGACCATGGATGCCTGGTCTGCAGAGCACAGTCAGGCCTGCCCGAAGACTAAGTCAGTCCCCCCGCACAGCATCTCTGCCTGCACGTTGTGTGACTGCCTGCCCCAAGACTAAGTCGGCCCCCACACAGCATCTCTGCCTGCCTGCAGGCCGCTTGGCTGCCTTCTCTGCCACCACCAACAGGGTCAAGGACTCCAGGTGGATTCTTGAATTTGTAAGGCCGCTGCTAGCAGCGGCCGCTAAAAAAAAAAAAAGTATTTTTTCTGGTGCACGTTCATGCCTGCCTAATTTTTCTGGCTGTCCTGCGGCTGCAACAACAAAACAAAAGGCATGTACAAGTGTCAATTTCCCTTCGCGATTGTTACCTTGCCGCGGTGAAGGGGCTTGCGTATCACAATGAAGCAATGACCGCCGGCTATATGAGTGTGTTGGGGGGCACACCTGACCCAAGATAATAAGGTCATTGCTTCACTGTGGACAGACCAAATTCGATCAGCGGGACAGTCACTGTTGTTCTTGAAAACCGCCATTGCCTGCACTCTTGCCATGGTGCGCACCAGTCCAGCACGGCCATCACTACTCAAACAGCTGTTTGCTGTGCTTTACACAGTGAGTTTGGTCTGTCAGTGTGAAGCAGTACACTAATTACACTACCTGATTGATGTGTACACACGCAAGATGTTTTAAAGCACTTTATGCCTCCGATTTAGCATGCAATGTGATTTCTGCCTTTAAAGAGACACTTAAGCCAGAAAAAAAAGAGTTTTACTCACCTGGGGCTTCTACCAGCGCCATGCAGCAGTCCTGTGCCCTCGCAGCCACTCACTAATGCTCTGGTCCCCCGCTGCCAGCTAGTTTCGTTTTTGCCGACAGGACCGTCAGGACTGGCCACGTGTAGCTTTTTCCGCATTCCCGACTGCAATTAGCGCTATTGCGTGCCGCAACGCGTCCAAAAATATGCGTTGCCGCATTACGAACGCATAGATATGCGGCAACGCGTTGCGGCCTGCAATGGCGCTAATTGCAGTCTGGAATGCGGAAAAAGCTACACGTGGCCAGTCCTGACGGGCCTGTCGGCAAAAACGAAACTAGCTGGCAGCGGGGGACCAGAGGATTAGTGAGTGGCTGCGAGGGCACAGGACTGCTGCAGGGGGCTGCTAGAAGCCCCAGGTGAGTAAAGGTCATTTTTTTTTTTCTGACTTAAGGTTCACTTTAAAACCCTGCTGTGTGTCAAATCTGTAATTTTCCCGGGACTTTTGGCATGTATCCCACTCCACCATGACCCCCTCCAGGTGTTAGACCCCTTGAAACATCATTTCCATCACTTTTGTGGCCAGAATTAATGTTTGAAGTTTTGAAAGTTTTCCTGCCCATTGAAGTCTATTGCGGTTCGTGCAAACCTAAACTTTTGTGGAAGTTTGCGTTCGAGGTTCGCGAACCTAAAATCGGAAGGTTCGAGCCATCTCTATCACTGACGACTACACTGACTACAACTAACTAAAATTAATCACTGGCTAAATACAAGTATCAAGTACAGTAATAGAGCGATTAAATGCTTTCTGCAATATGGCCTGGAGATGCTCTCTTGGTGCCACAGAGTCTAACAAGGACAGAGCTCTGTAATGGCCACCACTTTATATACAGGAGGGGAGGGCAGAGCCTCCCCTCCTATGTTTGGTAGCTAGGGTCTACACCTGGGGCCTCTGATTGGCTCAGTGACGTCATTTCCCCAATCACGGATTTTTGACCGTGATTACGGTCGTGATCACGAGCCGGATTTCCGTGTTCATGGCCGATTGAAACCCGTGATCATGGTCTCATCACGGATTTCAATCACAATGTTGGATTCAGGAAAAAGGGCTCATGATCATGGCTATGCCACTGGTTAGAATAACGCAATCAGCTAACTACTTAAAGACTGCCGCATGCCAATGGGAATGGACGCGGCGGCAGCCCCAGGACCGCCTAACGCCAATTGGCATCAAGTCCTGGGGCTAGGATTTGCAGGAGATAGCGCGCAGGCTGCACCCGCATCTCCTGCTCGAGGGGCGGAGCTCTGCCCCGACTTCAGTCTCCTGAGTGGCGATTGACGCTCGGGAGACAGTTAGACGGCGAAACCGCTGTACTGGGGACAGCAAGCGATCCGCTGTGATAGGCAGACGGGGGGAGGGAGGGAGGGTAATTTTCATATTAAAAAAATAATTTTCTTTTTAAAAGACACAGCAAATGTTTTTTTTATAAACAAACAAACAAACCTGGGGGCGATTAGACCTCACCGACAGAGAGCTCTGTTGGTGGGGGAAAAGGGAGGGAGTGAATCACTTGTGTGCTGTGTTGTGCGACCCTGCAGCTTGGCCTCAAAGCTGCAGTGGCCATTTTCACAATAATGTGCCTGGTCTTTAGGGGGGTTAATCACTGTGGTCCTCAAGTGGTTAAATACAGTACTGTGAACAGTCCCACCGGACTGTTGATCAGTGAGTTGACATGCAGAATTATTTTGCAATGCAGCTGAGCACCATGAACGGGCCTCAGGCTTTGCTTATCAATACCTAATTTAAAACAAAGTCTTATCCTCAGAGGTGATGGCTAACTCAATGTAAACAATGTAAATAATTCTGAGTTGATCCAAGTTGTATGCAAATGTATACTGCATGAAAATGGAGCTGTCATGTTCCACATTGGCAGAATGTGAATAGCTTATTTTTAAGTTGCAAAGGTTTGCATACATAGTTTGCATAATATTGCATCAACTCAGAAGTATTTGTATCTCATTGACCATCCCCAGTTCATAGCAAGCCTTATGCTACGTACACACATGCGACAACGATCGTTCGTTGTCAACGATGAACGATCTTTTAATTGACGAAAGAACGAGCGAAGTAAAGTTAGTTGTAAAAAGTGTGTAACGGTCACATCATTAGAACGAACGTTACACCACGTAAAAGCACTTAATGCGCCTGCGCATAAAATTGTAAAGTTCCTTGGAGAAAAAGTGAAATGCGCATGTCCAGCCTGGTACGAACGATCGTTTCCAACGATGTACCACTTTTGCTAACGATCGTCGGTGGTAAAAATCCGCCAAGACAGAAGTTTGTTTTGTAGCGATTTGCCTCGTTCGTCGTTTGCCTTAATAGTCGTTGGTTCGTTTTTTGTAACGATCGTCGTTGGTAAAGATCGGGGAACGATCGTTACAAACGACTATAGTCGCATGTGTGTACGCACCTCTAGGCCAGGGTCACACTCAGCAGAATCACATGAGTTTTTTTAATATGTTCTTTGGGGAAACTAATACAATTCTGCTAAGTTTGACCCTGGCCTCAACATTAGAGGAACACAACCTCAGATGAACAGCAACAAATGCCATACTACACCATCGTTTACTTAAAGTGTACCAGAGCTGTGAAACTAGAAGATTTGATACTCATCCGCAGCTTCCTCCTGCAGCATAAACCCGTCTGAGTCACACGCTGTCCTCCCGCGGTCTGCCGTTCAGCCGCGATCAGCCCCGGTAATAGGCTCAGTCGGGTCCAGTCTGGGTCTTATGCGCATGCACAGACATGCACGTGTGCAGTAGACCCGGACTTATGTGACTGAGCCCATTACCAGGGATTATTGCGGCTGAATGCTACACCACAGGAGGATGGCGTGAGACTCAGACATGTTTATTCTGCAGGAGGAAGCTGCGAATGAGTATCAAATCTTCTTGATTTTACAGCTCTGGTTTACTATAAAATTAACCTGAAGTGAGAGAGAAATACAAGCAGCCATCTTTATTTCCAATTAAGCAATACCAGTTCCCTGGCTGTCTGGTTGATTCTCGGCCTCTAATACTTTTAGCCATAGACCAAGATAAAGCAGCCAGATCTGATTTTTCTAACAATATCAATATTGTCCACATGCTTGTTTCAGGTTTGTGATTCAGAAACTACTGAAGCCAAAGATCAGCAGGACTGTCAGGTAACCGTATATTTTAAAAGGAAATAAATATGGCAGCCTCCATATACCTCTCTTCAGGTTCCTTTAAAAAAAAAACCTGTATTGAGAAAAACCTCCCCTGGGGAGTACTCACCTGGACCCTATTGAGGCTTCCCCTGTCCTCCTCGGTCCCACGGCGGCGGAGATAAAGCTCCCTGAACAGTGGGGATGTAGATATTTACCTTCCCAGCTCCAGCACAGCGCAGTATCTGCTCTCCGCTTAGAGATAGGCGGAAATAGGCAATCACTGTCGGCGTCGGACCGCTGTACTGCGCAGGCGCAAGTCTCCTGTGCCTGCGCAGTAGAGCAGACCCGACGGAGATCGGCTATTTTCGCCTATCTCCATGCGGAGAGCCGCAACAGCACCCCCGCTGGAGCCTGGGAAGGTAAATAAATCAGTGCTTGTTAGGCTTGTCGAGGGAGGATTCTGGGAAACTTAGGGGGAGCCAGCGCTGGACTGCCTGCAGCTACAGGGGAGAGGGAGGCCTCATTGGGACCCTGAGGCTTCCCTCTCCCGAGGTGAGTACCCCCCCGGGGAACTTTTTTTTTTTTACAGGTTCTCTTTAAAGAACACCTGAACTGGAAGGAATATGAAGGCTGCCATATTTTTTTTTCCTTTTAACCCATGCAAAATGCTTGGCTGTCCAGCTGATCCTCTACCTCTAAATATGGCAATTTCTATAACCTTCTCAATTCAGGTGTCCTTTAACAAGTGCAGAAGCACTGTGGGAAAAACACCAAAAATTATTGGAAAGTAAACCCAAATTACACACAAGATTACATTTACGTCTATGCTGCACCCATCTTACCAAAGTGCTGCCAGCCACCAAATTACCTACTTCAGATAACTAAGTGCTAATCGTTACATACACTTGATGAGACGAGCATCACAAAGTATGACCTATTCCATCAAAGCAGACATGTTAGCTGTTCTCTGATCTGGAACAATTCAGGATGTGTTAACACATACCAAGGAGGAAAGACATCAGAAATGACCTCAGAGAAACAAATGTGGCTGCCCCTAAAGGGAAAAACATAGAAGATAGTGTACAATCTTCCTTGGAGGGGATGTCCCAGCAATATCACCCCACATTAAGACCATGCAATGCCCTAAGGCAGTGGTCCCCAACCTTTTTGGACCCGGGGACCGCTTTGATGTAAAACATTTTTCCCAAGGCCCGGCAGACCAGAATGGGGAGAAATAAAGCGCACTGCTGAACGACCCTTCATCGCCTTCCTGCATAGCAACACAGCGCGTCATCAGCTACTCAGCTGACACGCATCTGTGCAGCCAGACCCAGAGAAATCGCCCAAGGAGATTAAGTCCTGATCCCCAACAGGTGACATCAGTTGCTAGTGTGTACCCGAGAGCAGGAATGAGATTTTATACTTACCTGGGGCTTCCTCCAGCCCCATACACAGCTACGCATGCACAGAAAAGCCCGACTGGCGTAACTGAGCTAGATTACCAGGGTTGATTGTGGCCAAACAGAGCCACCCGGGGTGGACAAAGAGGGATGCAGTGGTGGTTATGTCACTGGAGGAAGCCACAGGTAAGTATAAAATCTCTCTGATTCTAAAATATAGGGTGCTCAGGTCAAGGCTTCAAGCAATGTGCTTCTGTAATTGTAGAAGTGGGAGCACTGAGCTGTAACTGGAGAAGACAGTACATAAACAGTTAGGTCAGTGGCAGTACAGGGGAGTGGGGTGGGAAGACACAGACCACAGCTCATAGATGAGATAAGCAGCGCTGCTTGCCAAATCCTGCTGCCAGCTGGGGGGAGACACAGGAATAGGAGAGGGGATTTGTCAGTCAGAACTCTGCACTTTTTCACCTATGGTTCAGAAGCACCCAGAGCAGATGTGTGCATGCTGAGTGATAGGCTGTCACTGAGGCAGCGTGTGCTGTTTGTCTGATCTGTGTGCTTCTGAACCGTAGGAGATAAAGTGATCTGACAAATCCCCTCTCCTACTGCCTGACTGTGTCTCTCCCCAGCTCAAGCATTGCAGCTCGTTTTCCCCTTCTATTCCCGTCTAACGAAGCATGGTAATGTTACCTGGCTGGCTGCTGAAGGGGGGGTCAAGACTGAGGAATGTCCGACATTCGTGACTGTACTGCTCCAGCGCTAAGCTGTCTCACTCTTGCAGGCTGTTTGATCTGCCCGGGGTTGTGTGGGCGTGCTCTATTGGCTGCCTTTCTCTTTCATTGCGCCGCCAGAGCCTCAGTGATTGATGGGAGGGAGGGACAGAGGAGGAGATACATGTTTTGGCTCAGGGACCACCCTCTGTCTACCCTCTGTAGGCTTCCGTGTAGCGCGATCGCTACACAACAAAGTTACAGCAGCGTTACTGGTGAGTCATAGCCGCAGCTGCACAGCAGTGAGGCAGGGGACCGCGGCCCGACTCAACATGTCCTGCGGCCCGGGAATCGGGCCACGGACCGGTGGTTGGGGACCCCTGCCCTAAGGTGTAGTATACTAAAGGCAAGAAAAAATCATGGACTCAAGTGTAAATACACATGTAAGAAACTTTAATATTAGCAAAAAAGGTGAACACATATTAAAAGCAAGAGCAAGTGGCGGAGTCAAAAATACCACATTGGCGACTAGCCATAAAGAATCTCACACACATGCACTCCACAAGCAACCTAGATGGAGATCTCCAAAGTGATATAATATATTGATTCAAACAATAATGTCCATTAGAGGAATAGTTGCAAGCAGGGGCGTCGCTAGCCCTGTTTTAGGGGGGCACGTGCCCCCAATCTTTCCTGGGGTGCCACGGATCTCCGCCCGGCCGCCCCCTCTGTCAAGATTCAGCGGCTCCCTCCAGCCGCCGCGTCACTGACAGTCTCAGACCTCAGGATCAGGCGGCGAGCCGGCGACCAATCGTGCGGGCGCTAGGACCCAGCGCCCGCACTGATATGCGGAAGTGACATCACTTCCGCTTATCGAGCGGGTGCGTCCAGCGCCCGCTCGTACATCTGGTCGGGTCGCCGCTGATCCTGAGGTCTGCTGAGAGGTAGGGGGGGAGCAGCGGCGGCGGCTAGAGGGGGGGGCCTCCCTGTCACTCACTCACTCACCAAAGGGGCTCCCTGGCACGCACTCACTCCCTAAAGGGGCTCCCTGGCACGCACTCACTCCCTAAAGGGGCTCCCTGGCACGCACTCACTCCCTAAAGGGGCTCCCTGTCACTCACTCACTGCCTAAAGGGGCTGCCTGTCACTCACTCACTGCCTAAAGGGGCTCCCTGTCACTCACTCACTCCCTAAAGGGGCTCCCTGTCACTCACTCACTCCCTAAAGGGGCTCCCTGTCACTCACTCACTCCCTAAAGGGGCTACCTGTCACTCACTCACTCCCTAAAGGGGCTCCCTGTCACTCACTCACTCCCTAAAGGGGCTCCCCTGGCACTCACTCACTCCCTAAAGGGGCTCCCTGGCACTCACTCACTCCCTAAAGGGGCTCCCTGGCACGCACTCACTCCCTAAAGGGGCTCCCTGTCACTCACTCACTCCCTAAAGGGGCTCCCTGTCACTCACTCACTCCCTAAAGGGGCTCCCTGTCACTCACTCCCTAAAGGGGCTCCCTGGCACGCACCCACTCCCTAAAGGGGCTCCCTGGCACGCACTCACTCCCTAAAGGGGCTCCCTGTCACTCACTCACTCCCTAAAGGGGCTCCCTGTCACTCACTCACTCCCTAAAGGGGCTCCCTGGCACGCACCCACTCCCTAAAGGGGCTCCCTGGCACGCACTCACTCCCTAAAGGGGCTCCCTGGCACGCACCCACTCCCTAATGGGGCTCCCTGGCACGCACCCACTGCCTAAAGGGGCTCCCTGGCACGCACCCACTCCCTAAAGGGGCTCCCTGGCACGCACCCACTCCCTAAAGGGGCTCCCTGGCACGCACTCACTCCCTAAAGGGGCTCCCTGTCACTCACTCACTCCCTCAAGGGGCTCCCTGTCACTCACTCCCTAAAGGGGATCCCTGTCACTCACTCACTCCCTAAAGGGGCTCCCTGTCACTCACTCACTCCCTAAAGGGGCTCCCTGTCACTCACTCCCTAAAGGGGCTCCCTGGCACGCACTCACTCCCTAAAGGGGCTCCCTGGCACGCACTCACTCCCTAAAGGGGCTCCCTGGCACGCACTCACTTCCTAAAGGGGCTCCCTGGCACGCACTCACTTCCTAAAGGGGCTCCCTGGCACTCACTCACTCCCTAAAGGGGCTCCCTGGCACTCACTCACTCCCTAAAGGGCCTCCCTGTCACTCACTCACTCCCTAAAGGGCCTCCCTGTCACTCACTCACTCCCTAAAGGGGCTCCCTGTCACTCACTCACTGCCTAAAGGGGCTCCCTGTCACTCACTCACTGCCTAAAGGGGCTTCCTGTCACTCACTCACTGCCTAAAGGGGCTCCCTGGCACTCACTCACTGCCTAAAGGGGCTTCCTGTCACTCACTCACTGCCTAAAGGGGCTCCCTGGCACTCACTCACTACCTAAAGGTGCTCCCTGTCACTCACTATCGGGGTCCCTGTCACTCACTACCTAACTGGAGGCGCCTGTCACTCACTAGCTAACCTGGGGGTCCCTGTCACTCACTACCTAACTTGGGGGGGCTACCATATTAAGGGGGCATTCTGCCTATTTATGTGAAATGCTGTCTATTTATGTGCCTCATGACTGCTGAATGTGTCTTGTTGGGAGCCTTATGATTTGTTGGGGGCCTCATGATTGCTGAATTTGTCTTGTTGGGGGCCTCATGATTTGTTGGGGGCCTCATGATTGCTGAATTTGTCTTGTTAGGGGCCTCATGATTGCTGAATTTGTCTTGTTGGGGGCCTCATGATTTGTTGGAGGCCTCATGATTGCTGAATTTGTCTTGTTGGGGGCCTCCTGATTTGTTGGGGGCCTCATGATTGCTGAATATGTCTTGTTGGGGGTCACATGATTGCTAACTGCGAGACTATGGGAAAAGCTGAATCCTTATCATATGAGACAATAGCATTAAACCTACTTTTTTAGCGTTTTAAAACAGAAAATAAAACTGGGAGGTTCCAAAAAATTGAATACATTTTTCAGGAGTAGGATGGATGAAATTGTTTATCTTCACAGTTTATTTTCAACTTGGATTTTCCCAGTGGCGTACCTAGGGCATTTGACACCCGGTGCTAGGTATTGAAAGACACCCCCTCCCCCCCCCCCCCCCCCCACGGTACACCACCTGCGGCGCGCGAAGCGCGCCGCGGCGAAAAGAAATGGGCGTGGCTATGACCGGATGGGGCGGAGCTAATTTAAAAGTGCACCCAAGTTTTAGTCAACCTTTCTCCAGAAAATTCACATCATTGCGCAGCTTTTCTCCAGAAAATACACAAAATGTCAGAAGCTTTCAACATAAAATACACGTAATGCGAGAACATTTCACCAGACATTACACGTTATGTGAGCAGATTTCACAAGAAAATACATTCAATCATGTCGGCAGATTTGACCAGAAAAAAATCATTCAATCTTGCGGTAGATTTGACCAGAACATACACAATGTCAGCACCAGATTTTACCACAAAATACACAATATCAGTAGTTAAACTGACCACAAAATACACAATGACGGTAGTTAAACTGACCACAAAATACACGACGGTAGTTAAACTGACCACAAAATACATAATGACGGTAGTTAAACTGACCACAAAATACACAATGTCGGTAGCAGATCTGACCACAAAATACACAATATCGGTAGCAGATTTGAGTGTTGGCAAGCTGATAGCCTGGTGGGTAGGTGGTGAAGGGTGAGCAGCCTGATTGCCTAGTGGGTAGGTGGGCAGCCTGCTGGGTAGCAGTGGTGGGTAGGGGGGCAGCAGTGGTGGGTAGCCTGGTGGGTAGGTGGGCAGCAGTGGTGGGTAGGTGGGTAGCATGTGGGTAGGGGGGCAGGAGTGGTGGGTAGGTGGCCAGCCTGCTGGGTAGCCTGGTGGGTAGGTGGGCAGCCTGCTGGGTAGCAGTGGTGGGTAGGTGGGCAGCAGTGGTGGGTAGGTGGGCAGCCTGCTGGGTAGCCTGGTGGGTAGGTGGGCAGCCTGCTGGGTAGCAGTGGTGGGTAGGTGGGCAGCAGTGGTGGGTAGGTGGGCAGCAGTGGTGGGTAGCCTGGTGGGTAGGTGGGCAGCCTGCTGGGTAGCCTGGTGGGTAGGTGGGCAGCAGTGGTGGGTAGGTGGGCAGCAGTGGTGGGTAGCCTGGTGGGTAGGTGGGCAGCAGCGGTGGGTAGGTGGGCAGCAGTGGTGGGTAGGTGGGCAGCAGCGGTGGGTAGGTGGGCAGCAGCGGTGGGTAGGTGGGCAGCAGCGGTGGGTAGGTGGGCAGCAGTGGTGGGTAGGTGGGCAGCAGTGGTGGGTAGCCTGCTGGGTAGCCTGGTGGGTAGGTAGGCAGCAGTGGTGGGTAGGTGGGCAGCAGCGGTGGGTAGGTGGGCAGCAGCGGTGGGTAGGTGGGCAGCAGCGGTGGGTAGGTGGGCAGCAGTGGTGGGTAGCCTGCTAGCAGTGGTGGGTAGGTGGGCAGCAGCGGTGGGCAGCAGCGGTGGGTAGCCTGCTGGGTAGCCTGGTGGGTAGGTGGGCAGCAGCGGTGGGTAGGTGGGCAGCAGTGGTGGGTAGGTGGGCAGCAGTGGTGGGTAGCCTGGTGGGTAGGTGGGCAGCAGTGGTGGGTAGGTGGGCAGCAGTGGTGGGTAGGTGGGCAGCAGCGGTGGGTAGGTGGGCAGCAGTGGTGGGTAGGTGGGCAGCAGTGGTGGGTAGCCTGGTGGGTAGGCGGGCAGCAGTGGTGGGTAGGTGGTGGGCAGCAGTGGTGGGTAGGTGGGCAGCAGCGGTGGGTAGGTGGGCAGCAGTGGTGGGTAGGTGGGCAGCAGTGGTGGGTAGCCTGGTGGGTAGGTGGGCAGCAGTGGTGGGTAGGTGGTGGGCAGCAGTGGTGGGTAGGTGGGCAGCAGTGGTGGGTAGGTGGGCAGCAGTGGTGGGTAGGTGGGCAGCAGTGGTGGGTAGGTGGTGGGCAGCAGTGGTGGGTAGGTGGGCAGCAGCGGTGGGTAGGTGGGCAGCAGCGGTGGGTGGCCGGGCCGGTGCACCTGTAAAAGAAAAAAACCTTACCTGCAGATGAAACCTCTCTTCCGAGTCCCAGGCACCTCCGCAGCTCCTCTTGAATGTCCCGCGCCGTCTCCTGCTGCGTCATCAGTGCAGGGCTACGGGAAGATGGCTGCCGAAGCCCACACTGGAGACAAAAATAGACGGCAAGATGGCGTCGGCGGCCATCTTGCCGTGTATTTTTGTCTCCAGTGCGGGCTTCGGCGGCCATCTTCTCGTAGCCCTGCTCGGGTAAACTGAGGGCGGCTATCAGCCGCCCTGTCAGTGCCCGTTGCCGGCGCCCGTGGAGGGGAAGCGCCGAAGGAGGGGACCCAGGTGAGGGAGATGTGGGGGGGTATTTCCCCCCTCCCCGCCGACGCTGCCACCCCTCCTTCAGCGCTGCTTCCCCTCCTGTGTCATCAAGGCTTCTGGGGAGGCCTTGATGACACCCCCCCTGGAGCTGACACCCGGAGCGGAGCGCTCCTGGCCGCCCCATGGTAGGGACGCCACTGGATTTTCCATAATGTTCATGTATGAGTTAAAACGTTTGTACAGTATTTAGTTTAAATTGCTGTTGCCACTTTGCGATAGATACCGGTAAGTGACTTTTGGGTTGCAGTTTGGGCACTCGGCCTCCAAAAGGTTCGCCACCACTGTCCTAATCTGATGTCCCACCATTGCTAGGTTCATGTAAATTTGTCTCCACCTGTTACCACACCTATATTCTGGTCCATGGCTCACCCATTTTTTGGTGCGGAGCGATAAGCACGCCGCACAACGTGATCGTCATATTTTTGGCACGCTAGCTGCAGTGTGCTGAATTCTGCTGCCTACAGTATGTACAGTATACGCTGTTCTCTAGTGCTTGCACTGTGTGCTGATTTACCTCCAGTGTGTACAGTGTAAGGTGCTACTCTGTGCCTTTATTGATTGTAAACCAGCTGTATTGTATGCTGATCCCTGCTACTTTCAGTATGTACAGTATTAGCTGTAAAGCCTGGTACACACATACAATTTTGATTAGCCAATTTTAGCTCTGTTCATAAAATTCATTGTCTGTTGGCCCACTTACTGCACGGGGGTGGGAAATTGGGGGTCAGTGATTGACCAATCAAAATTGTATGTGCGTATACATCTTTGATCTATGCCTATACTGATTGTAAATGATCGAAATAAAGGACAGGGGGCTCCGTCCAATATTTCGATGGGCAGGCCCGTTATCCGTAGCTTACACCGCTGCTAAGTTCATGTACATTTGGCCCCACCCATGGCCACGCCCACTCACCGCATGGCCACGTACCTCCCCGCCTGGTGCCCACAGGTGCCACTGATCTCCAAGGACCCTAGAAACGCCCCTGGTTGCAAGTAAAGGCAGCCTCATGTGTATAGCAAGTAGTGTTGAGCGGCTTCCAGAGGGAAACTGAACAGTCAATAATATCCACAGCATAATTCTAGAAACAGATGAATCATTGCCAAACACTAACACATAGTCCAGATTTGTCTCCTCTTTAGCTCCACAACAATATCACAATAGATGAGATGCAGTTTAAGCAGTAAGCATACATGTTGGTGCAAATGGTAGCTGAGGAATGGTTAATAGAGCTGGGAAGCAGGCAAGCTTAAAAGGAAGCTTATACAGTCTCACCATACGCTGCGATAGGACACAGGCAACCTCCATAGACAAGCGGTGATGTTATTCATCCAGGCGCTGGTGTCAACTTAAAGAGATTCTGTATAAAAATAATCTCCCTGGGGGTAGTCACCTCGGGAGGGGGAAGCCTCCTTCTTCGTCCTGCGGTGGTCTCTGTCTGCCCCTAGGAAGGCACAGCCGACAATTTGTCAGGCTGTGCAATATTTAATTTCCCCGGCTCCAGCGGCTGGCGCTGTTGCGGCTCTGCACTCAAAAATTGATGGAAATAGCCGATCCCAGAATGGTCCGCTCTACTGCGCAGGTGCAGGAGACTTGCACCTGCCATGTAGAGCGGACCCGACTGTGATCGGCTATTTCCACCTATTTCGGAGCCAGGAGTCACTACTGTGCCTGCACTGGAGGCGGGAAGGTAAATATTTACATCCCCACTGTTTGGGGAGCTGTATTGATGCCGCCGTGTGACAGAGGAGGAAGGGTGAAGCCTCGATAGAATCCAGAGGCTTCCCCCTCCCGAGGTGACTACCCCTCAGGTGCATTTTTTCTGAATACAGATTTTCTTTAAGTGAATAGTTTTCACACAGACTTCATGCTGGCTGGCGTCCCAGCACAGCATACGGAAAAGTTTCCGTGTGACTCCGATCAAGTGGTGTGGATGACGCAGGCTTAGAAAAGAAAACTGTGGCGTGCTGACCAGATGCAGTTAGGTTCCGCCACCTTTATTAGTATGTAAATGCCCTAAGAAATACCTAAAATCCTAAAAACGACATCTTATAGTCAACAGATATTAACTTATTGAGCAACCATTATTTCTTCTCTATATACCAAAGTATTTTAGAGTAAATTGTGAACCATATGCGTGACAGCTAAAGGCCACAATTGGAATATGGTGGAACACGACAGTGCTATCAAGCACAGCAGCAAATCTACAACAGAGCAGTAAAAACATACATATATAGTAAGACTATCACTTCATTCTGCTTCCAAGCAACTGAGCTTTTGTGTTCTGGTCAGGCTTCAACAGTATTATGTAACATTTTGGAATGAATATACAACTAAGAAGTCCAGCACTAGATGTCATAATAGCAAAAACCTGCACAGCCACCATGTATTTCCCTTTGGTGCTCAGATAGGCCGGGATCATGGCAATCCAGACACTGCAGAACACCAGCATGCTGAACGTGATGTACTTGGCTTCATTAAAACTGTCCGGTAATGTCCTGACTAAAAAAGCAGTAATGAAACTAACAGATGCCAGAATCCCCATATATCCCAGGACAGAATAGAACCCGATAACTGACCCTTCATTGCACTGAATGACAATCCTTTCTTGATAGGAATGAGTGTCTTGTTCCTGGAAGGGAGGAGAAATAGACACCCAGGTGACACAGATAATTACTTGTACAGATGAACACACAAGCATTATACTGTTGGACAGTTTGGATCCCATCCATTTCTTCCAGGAATTCCCAGGTTTGCTGGCTTTAAAAGCAATAAACACCATGAAAGTTTTGGAAAGCAGACAAGACACAGCAACCGAGAAGATGATCCCAAAAGTTGTCACACGCAGCCTGCAGGTTACATCTACTGGAGGTCCAAGGAAGAAGAAGACACAGGGGAAGCTCAGCATGATGGAGACCAGGAGAACATAGCTCAGGTTCCTGTTATTAGCTTTAACAATGGGGGTATCCTGGTGATATACAAATATTCCAAATATGAAACCAGTCAGAAGACAACAGTGAATGGAGAGAGCTGCAAATACTGCAGTAATTGGGTCATCAGTATAAGAGAGAAATTCCTCTAGTTTTGGAAGACACCGATCCTTCTTCTCATTTGGCCATTCTTCATTAGAACATTTCATACAATTCTCACTGTCTGCAAGCAATGATAAGAATCAAGAATATTTAGTACAATGGATAACACCCCCCCCCCCCCCACACACACACACACACACACACCTTCCTTTTAGGTAGAATCCAGGAATGTGACATAGAAGCTATCACAGAGCTGGGACAGCTATAAAGACGTGAGGAAGCCTCAAAACTATCACATTCTGAATTCTGCAGCAAAGAAGAAATCTTGAACCGAACAGGGACCAATTAGAGTGCCTGAACATCTGAAGGCCATCCAACCAAAATTGATTATCAAAATGACATCATAGCTCCCCACCCATCAGCCCAAAACAGACCTGATCGGGAACTGCAGGCAAACAGAAAGCACCAATCACCATAGGGAAGGTGTGACATACAGGAAGTTAAATAAATCCATGCGTCCGCACATGTACATAAAAAAATTGCATAAGATACGTAAAAATTGGTATCAAATGCATAAAAAAATTGTAATCATAACACAACTAGCTCAATATAAAAACACAGAAGAGGCTGGTATCAACAAATATGACTTTTACATCCGCCTAAACCGGACCTGATGGAAAACTGTAATCAGTTCACATCAGACCACACGCTGTGCATATTTGAGCCCAACAGTTTTCAAAGTTCTTAAGAAATTAAAAAGAAAAAATCTTTAAAAAAGAAAAAAAACAACTTAAAATTATGGCGGTCAGTAAGATGGCAGCAAGTGACATGACCAAACAAATACTAAACTTCTTACAAAATAATATGTTAAAGAGGGAAAAAAAGGGAGAAAAAAATGCACACCCACCACAACCTGACTGGTGTCTGCAACAATATGGCGGCCAGTCAGATGACATGCAAGTAATATATCCAAACAAAACTCAACAGGACCCAGTGTCAATGACTGGCAGCAACAAATTATGACAGCCAATCATATCGCAAGATCCCCAATAAACAACTGATAAATAACAAACAATAAATGACCGTAAAGGCCCGCCCTGACCCGCAGCTGCCAAAGGAAAGGAAAAAATATGGAAGAAAATAAACAGTCACAGTGATGAATGACTTCCAGGCGCCCAGGCAATATCAATAAATACTAACACCATATCATTAGAGATTAGAGGTATAATGGTTAGGATAGCAGCCTACAGAGTGGTAGGCCTGGGTTCTATTCCCAGCCAATGTGAGTTAGCTTTTGACATGCTACAAATCCTTAAGCAATTTTCTCTTGGATATAACATAATGGTACATGCTAGGCTAGCTTCAGCATGTAGTGTTGGTGGTGGTATAGTGGTGAAGAGAGCTACCTACCACGCACTCAGACCTGGGTTCAATTCCCAGCCAAGGTATGTAAGCTGGCTTTTGAAATACTACAATTCCCTGGAAGACAAGACCCTCCTCCCTCCGCTTCCTGATGTTGTAAAGCAGTGTAGGCCTGCAATTGAACATTCAATGAGATTTCTGACCTTAAAACACTGCTTAGTATTAAATCCAGATTTTTTTCTGGGACTTTTGATGTGTATTTCACTCAACCATGTCTTCCTCCAGGTATTAGACCCCTTGAACCATCGTTTCTATCATTTTTCTAGTCAGCAGAAATTTTTCAAAATCTTTATGTTCGCCTCCCCATTGAAGTCTATTGCAGTTCGCAAAAGTTTGCGTGAACCGAACCTTCCGCGAAAGTTCGCGAACGGGGTTCGCGAACCGAAAATCAGTGGTTCGCGACATCTCTATATATCATATACATGAACCCAGGGCCAGATCACACTCACAATTCAGAACCCCAGAGCATCCAACTTCCTAATTCAGACTGCCTCTCTCCATAGTAGTAACTTGGCCCTTTCCCCACCCCTCTGAAGGGGAGGGGGGACAGAGTCAATCACCTGGACCTCAACTGGCTGTCACCATGACGATGAGCAGAAATATGGCTGGTATTAGCTTGTTCGCTAGTGCCAATTCTGATTTATTCAACACCTTTATGCAACGCAATACGGACTCTCAACATCTGTGTAGTCATACATTGATCAGACCACATGGGCAACAAATTAAATACACAACATATGTTGATCCACAAGCAAAAAAAAAAAAAAGGTTATACATTTCTTAACACTGGTTGGGTGCCAAAAGACATCCTTTTTGTCACAAAATTACACATGTGACACTCTAGGCAGGGAAAAGTCCCTTTCGTCGGCGTCACCTGTTTCCTCGTTCTCAAATCCAATGTCTGGTCTCACCAAGGCATCGACAATCATGGGAGCCCATTTGTATGTCATCATCAGAAATTCCTGGAACTCTCTAAGAAGAGGGATCCCTGTTGGAGAATAGACCAATGTTTTTTAAAAATCTGTTCAATTTGGCGTGATCTAGTTGAGTATGTTGTTACAAAGGGAATTTTCTTCATCTGTCTACTCTGAGCTCTATCTTTCTTCTGTTGAGTGGAGACAGAGGACAGTGGCGTACATAAATCTAATGGATATTGTCTCTGCACAAATCTATGTCCCCTTTCCAGGGATGATCGGAAAGTGCAATTTTCGACTATGCGGCATTGCGGAATTCCTTCCGCGTTGAATTCCGTAACCGTTACATTCCGTCAGTTTTTTGCGTAATTCAACAGAATTCCGCGTTCCGACGGAAAAATTTCAGTAATCTCATTTTAAACCTTGTTTTTGATAAATCGTAGACCATGGGACCTAGCGGCTGTTCCACCTGTCTTTTTTTTTTTTGCAGCAGGAGTTGCCACGTAGGCTATGGGACCGTGGTGGTCATTATAAGTTTGGTTTGGAGCAGCAGGAGTTGTCGCATAAGCCATGGGACCTAGAAGTGGTTCCGTGGCGGTCATTATAAGTTTGGTTTGGAGCAGCAGGAGTTGTCGCGTAAGCCATGGGACCTAGAGGTGGTTCTACGGCGGTCATTATAAGTTTGGTTTGAAACAGCAGGAGTTGTCGTGTAGGCTATGGGACCTAGAGGTGGTTCACGGTGGTCATTATAAGTTTGGTTTGGAGCAGCAGGAGTTGTTGCGTAGGCCATGGGACCTAGAGGTGGTTCTGCAGCGGTCATTATAAGTTTGGTTTGAAACAGCAGGAGTCGTCGTGTAGGCTATGGGACCTAGAGGTGGTTCCACGGCAGTCAATATAAGTTTGGTTTGGAGCAGCAGGAGTTGTCACGTAAGCCATGGGACCTAGAGGTGGTTCCACGGTGGTCATTATAAGTTTGGTTTGGAGCAGCAGGACTTGTCGTAGGCCATGGGACCTAGAGGTAGTTCACGGTGGTCATTATAAGTTTGGTTTGGAGCAGCAGGAGTTGTTGCGTAGGCCATGGAACCTAGAGGTGGTTCTGCAGCGGTCATTATAAGTTTAGTTTGAAGCAGCAGGAGTTCTCGCGTAGGCTATGGGACCTAGAGGTGGTTCCACAGCGGTCATTACAATTACAATTGGTGCTAAAATAATTCAGATTTTCATGCAGAAGTCCTGTTGATTGGTTTTTGTTAAGCCTCTAATTGGTGCTGAAAATCTGATTTTCATGCAGAAATCTTGTTGTTTTCACTTTAAGCTTCTTCTAGGGTCTTCCTTGTGATTGGCGTAAAAAAAAATCTGCATTCCGACGGAATTATGCATAGCAATTCTGGAATTCCGTCGGAACGGTATAGCAATTCTGTTCTGATGCAACGGAACGGAATGACCAATTTCCGACCGGAATCCCAGAAAACAGAATTCCGCGGAATGCGGTGAGCATCCCTACCCAGTTCCTCATACATTTTGATAAACTTGATTGCTTACAATTCTATCTACATGCTGGAACAGATTTTTTGGTATAAATATGGGGAGGATAAAAGCTGCTGTAATGTAATATAGAATTTCTGTCTGTCTTTTTTCTAAATATATCAGTGGTCAATCTATTTCCACCTTTCAAGACCACTGTGTCCAAAAAGGACACAGAGTTAGAATCACAACTAAATGTAAGAGAAATGAATGGGCAGGCAGAGTGCAGCTCCTTAATGAACTGCTTTAGAGTGAAATGTAGCCCCGCCCAAATAAAAAAAATGTCCTCGATGTACCTCCACCACCCCTTTGACTGGTGGAGGAGCACATGGTTGCTGTAAACAAAAGAGTCCTCGTAGAGACCCATAAAAAAATAGCATAGGATTGGGCCATGTTTGACCCCATTTTTGTCCCCCTGCACTGTTCATAAAAGGTGTCTTTTAACAGTAAATAGTTTCTCCTCAGAACCCTATCAAAAAGCCCAATCAAGAACAATCTATGTGCATCATAAACATCCAAACAGGTCTGACGATTGTTTGAAACAGCCTCCACACCCCCATCATGAGGGATGGAGGTGGAGAGCGATTCCACATCAAAAGTCACCAAAAAACATCTCATCATAAATGGTAAAGGTATTAACAGGAAGGAAAGGAAATCTCCATAGGTCTCAGAATCCAATCCAAATAGTGAGCTATTGGAGAAAAAAATGGAGTTTACTCCTGCAACAATTGGAAAATTGATACCATTACTGATGAGATATTTATGTGCGTGTGCACATTTTTTTTTTTTACTTCCTGTATGCTACACCTTCCCTAAGGTGAATGGTGCTTTCTGTTTGCGTACAGTTCCCTATCAGGTCCATTTTGGGCTGATGGGTGGGGAGCCGGGATATCATTTTGATCGAAATCAAGATAGATTTGCTGCTCTGATGTTTATAGTGGGTTAGCAAACTTGAGAAAAAGAGGAGGCTCCTCTCGAAACTGCATCACTGCTCACCTTTGTTGTATCCTGCAAGATGCCTTAATAAAAGAGTTGATATTAACTGCAAGATGGTGAAAGGTCAAGACTTCTTCTTTGCTGCTTGTTGGGACTTCTGGGTGGAAGTTCCACGACCAGAGAACGTCACACTTTATTTGGTTGGGTGCTGCCTACATCTTTCATCTTCTAACTCTGTAATATTCTCAAAATCCACAAGTTCTCTTTTAAAATTCTTATTTTTCTCCTCTCTTTAACATGCCCTGGAGTTTCCAACATGTACGGAGGCTATGCTAAAGTCAGTGGCCATTGACTTCTTTCTTAAAAAGCATTAAAGAAGTGTTTGCGTAAAATACATATCCCCCCCCCCCCCTTGCCATGCTACTGTCTGGGTTTGGGGACACTTTGTACACTTTTTTTTGTTTTTTTGTTATGTGGCTACAGAGATGCCCTGAAGGTTTTAGAAGCTCACCTGCCATTAGTCAATGGGGCTCACCACGAAAAATCATTTTGCAAATCTTCACGATAAAAATGCAAACTTGTTCACAAATATTCAGTCACAATGTTTGTCCATCCCTAATTAGTGGTACTATGATAGGTTTGCTTATTTATTTATTTTTTTGGTAGGGGAGAAGATGATCAGTGATTGGTTGAAAAAAGGGGGATAGATAGATTGATTGATAGATAGATAGATAGATAGATAGATAGATAGATAGATAGATAGATTGATTGATTGATTGATTGATTGATTGATTGATTGAATATTTGCAACAATACATATATATTAAAAATAGTCAATTAGGACCCTTTAAAAAAACGGGCACTAGATTGACAGTTAGTACACGTGTGCAGGAATGGAGACATGCACGTCCCCTGTCCTTGCACAACCTCATGCCAAAGTCTGTCAGCTCGCAGTCAGCTGCCCGTGCACCAGACAGCAGCCGCAGGTCTGCACCTATGACTCAGCACCTGACATGGACGCAGCCCATGGACGCAGATTCCTGGGCTTTTATTAGGTAGCATATACATTACATTGACCAAATGTACTCATCTCGCGCATCTAAGTATGAAGAGAAACACTAAATTGAAACCTTACCAGTTGTGTTGGAGATCTCCCCTTCTGCACATGGGATACAGTCATAGCAGCATTTATGAATGGAAGACCCAGGTTTTTTCCTGTATCCAGGCAAGCAGGGTTTTGAGCATCTGGATACCGGGACCTGTAATGACATGTGATTCTTTGATAGAATGCAAACGAGGAAAAGTTGACTTCTGAAAGGGACAATTGAGTAACTGGCTCACAAGGCATAAACAGTAGTTTTTTTTAAGAAATATTACGGTAATTCAGAATGTGATTTGGCCTTAAAAACTGCTTAATTAAATCATCAATGATGATGCTTATGAATAGGTCTTCCAACTTGCCATATATGTTGTAAGAAAATATATTTTATCCTTTTACGACTTAGTACACTTAAAAGTCCATTGGCAGCATGACAGAGAACCAGCACTCCTCCCACCCACACCCAGCCGTATTCTCAAAGTCCACCTCCCTCAGCAACCTGGACATTACACCTTTCCCTATCTCCGACCATCACCTCCTCACCTTCACCATTTCCCCATCAATAACATCTCTCCCCACCCCTCAGCCTGGTCGATAGTAGAGAGAGCTACGTAATCTCAGCCCAAGTGTCCTAGCAAGTCCCCTTCTTTCCCTCTCCTCCCACCTACCCACCCTCACATGCCCCAATGAAGCGGCTGCACAATATAACCTTGCCCTCTCATCTGATTTAGATCAAGCTGCTCCCTCAATGTTCCACCCTAACAAGCCCCCCAACCCTGACACAACACCCACACACGTTACCTCAGGAAAGTAACTCGAGCAGCTGAATGGAAATGGAGGAAATCACATCTCAATTCTGACTTCCTAGATTACAAGGCCAAACTGTTATTCCACACTGCCCACTTTGAGGCTAAACAAAGGTACTTTGCAGCACTGATTAGAACCTAAGCTTCCAACCCTCGACGACTTTTTTCTACCTTTAATTCCCTTCTCAACACCTCTCCTCCCCCTCCCAGCTCTGCGTGAATAAAAAAAGGGCGCCTGGAAAAAAGAGCGCGGTGTATAGCCGAAATTATAGGTTATAATGCAAAACAATAATTTTCATTTATAGCTTGTAAACGAAAATGTAGTGCTAAATAGGTTAAATAAACGTGAATTAAACGGCAAAATACCGTATATAATAGTGCTGTCCAACTGGTGGCCCGCGGGCCGCATCCGGCCCGCCAGGCCACCTGCTGCGGCCCGCTCGTCTCCCTGGGATGCAGCTATGGCTTGCGCTATGGGCGCCATGCCTGCTCCCTCTTATTGTGGCCTCTCCTGTGTCCCCGCTGCTGCTGCCTCACAGATCAGACCTCACAGATCTCGGCGACTGAGGTAAACAGAGTGTGCATGGTACCCGCACGGAGTACGTCACATGCGGAAGTGACATTATTAGTCACTTCCACATGTGACGTTCTGCCGCGCGAGTGTTATGCGCGCGCTGTGCTTGCTTCAGTCGCCGCGATCTGTGAGGTCTGAGCTGTGGGGCAGCGGCAGCGGGGACACAGGAGAAAGAGGTAACGGGCTCACTACTGGTGGGGGCACCTGTCACTATCTAAGTGGGGGGCACCTGTCACTATCTAGCTGGGGGGGGCACCTGTCACTATCTAGCTGGGGGGGCACCTGTCACTATCTAGCTGGGGGGGGCACCTGTCACTATCTAGCTGGGGGGGCTCCTGTCACTATCTAGCTGGGGGGGCTCCTGTCACTATCTAGCTGGGGGGGCTCCTGTCGCTATCTAGCTGGGGGGGCTCCTGTCGCTATCTAGCTGGGGGGGGGCACCTGTCACTATCTAGCTGGGGGGACACCTGTCACTATCTAGCTGGGGGGGGTACCTGTCACTATCTAGCTGGGGGGGCTCCTGTCACTATCTAGCTGGGGGGGGCTCCTGTCACTATCTAGCTGGGGGGACACCTGTCACTATCTAGCTGGGGGGACACCTGTCTCTATCTAGCTGGGGGGGCACCTGTCACTATCTAGCTGGGGGGACACCTGTCACTATCTAGCTGGGGGGACACCTGTCACTATCTAGCTGGGGGGACACCTGTCACTATCTAGCTGGGGGGGCACCTGTCACTATCTAGCTGGGGGGGCACCTGTCACTATCTAGCTGGGGGGGCTCCTGTCACTATCTAACTAGGGGGGCACCTGTCACTATCTAGCTGGGGGGGCAACTGTCATCTATCTAGCTGGGGGGGCACCTGTCGTCTATCTAGCTGGGGGGACACCTGTCACTATCTATCTGGGGGGGCACCTGTCACTATCTAGCTGGGGGCACCTGTCACTTTCTAGCTGGGGGGGCACCTGTCACTATCTAGCTGGGGGGGCTCATGTCACTATCTAGCTGGGGGGGGGGCTCCTGTCACTATCTAGCTGGGGGGGGGGCACCTGTCACTATCTAGCTGGGGGGACACCTGTCACTATCTAGCTGGGGGGACACCTGTCACTATCTAGCTGGGGGGACACCTGTCACTATCTAGCTGGGGAGACACCTGTCACTATCTAGATGGGGGGGCACCTGTCACTATCTAGCTGGGGGGGCTCCTGTCACTATCTAACTAGGGGGGCACCTGTCACTATCTAGCTGGGGGGGCAACTGTCATCTATCTAGCTGGGGGGGCACCTGTCGTCTATCTAGCTGGGGGGACACCTGTCACTATCTAGCTGGGGGGGCACCTGTCACTATCTAGCTGGGGGGACACCTGTCACTATCTAGCTGGGGGGACACCTGTCACTATCTAGCTGGGGGGACACCTGTCACTATCTAGCTGGGGGGGCACCTGTCACTATCTAGCTGGGGGGGCACCTGTCACTATCTAGCTGGGGGGGCACCTGTCACTATCTAACTAGGGGGGCACCTGTCACTATCTAGCTGGGGGGGCAACTGTCATCTATCTAGCTGGGGGGGCACCTGTCGTCTATCTAGCTGGGGGGACACCTGTCACTATCTATCTGGGGGGGCACCTGTCACTATCTAGCTGGGGGCACCTGTCACTTTCTAGCTGGGGGGGCACCTGTCACTATCTAGCTGGGGGGGCTCATGTCACTATCTAGCTGGGGGGGCTCCTGTCACTATCTAGCTGGGGGGGGGGCACCTGTCACTATCTAGCTGGGGGGACACCTGTCACTATCTAGCTGGGGGGACACCTGTCACTATCTAGCTGGGGGGACACCTGTCACTATCTAGCTGGGGAGACACCTGTCACTATCTAGATGGGGGGGCACCTGTCACTATCTAGCTGGGGGGACACCAGTCACTATCTAGCTGGGGGGGCTCCTGTCACTATCTAGCTGGGGGGGCTCCTGTCACTATCTAACTAGGCAGGCTCCTGTCACTATCTAACTAGGGGGGCACCTGTCACTATCTAACTAGGGGGGCACCTGTCACTATGTAGCTGGGGGGACACCTGTCACTATGTAACTGGGGGGGGGGCACCTGTCACTATCTAGCTGGGGGGACACCTGTCACTATCTAGCTGGGGGGACACCTGTCACTATCTAGCTGGGGGGGACACCTGTCACTATCTAGCTGGGGAGACACCTGTCACTATCTAGATGGGGGGGCACCTGTCACTATCTAGCTGGGGGGACACCAGTCACTATCTAGCTGGGGGGGCTCCTGTCACTATCTAGCTGGGGGGGGGGGGCACCTGTCACTATCTAGCTGGAGGGGGGGGGGGGGCACCTGTCACTATCTAGCTGGGGGGGCACCTGTCACTATCTAGCTGGGGGGACACCTGTCACTAGCTGGGAGGGCACCTGTCACTATCTAGCTGGGAGGGCACCTGTCACTATCTTGCTGGGGGGGGGGCACCTGTCACTATCTAGCTGGGAGGACACCTGTCACTATCTAGCTGGGGGGACACCTGTCACTATCTAGCTGGGGGGACACCTGTCACTATCTTGCTGGGGGGACACCTGTCACTATCTAGCTGGGGGGGCACCTGTCACTATCTAGCTGGGGGGACACCAGTCACTACTAGCTGGGGGGTCTCCTGTCACTATCTAGCTGGGGGGCTCCTGTCACTATCTAACTGGGCGGGCTCCTGTCACTATCTAACTAGGGGGGCACCTGTCACTATATAACTAGGGGGGCACCTGTCACTATCTAGCTGGGGGGACACCTGTCACTATCTAGCTGGGAGGGCACCTGTCACTATCTAGCTGGGAGGGTACCTGTCACTATCTAGCTGGGGGGGCACCTGTCACTATCTAGCTGGGAGGGACACCTGTCACAATCTAGCTGGGGGGGACACCTGTCACTATCTTGCTGGGGGGGGGGCACCTGTCACTATCTAGCTGGGGGGGGACACATGTCACTACCTAACTGGGGGGACACCTGTCACTACCTCAACTGGGGGGGCACCTGTCACCTGGCATTTCAGCCCACACATCATCCCCAATCCGGCCCAAAACACTATTGCCAGGCACAGCAGCCAGTAGAGGAGAATTTAGAAGCCAGGTGAGAGGTGTCTACCATATTAAAGGGGCATTCTGCTTATTTATGTGAAATGCTGTCAATTTATGTGCCTCATGACTGCTGAATTTGTCGTGTTGGGGGCCTCATGATTGCTGAATTTGTCTTGTTGGGGGCCTCATGATTTGTTGGGGGCATCACGATTGCTGAATTTGTCTTGTTGGGGGCCTCAGATTTTACAGATATTTTACTGCAATTATACCTAACTGTAGGCTCACACAGATCTCTCCCTATCCCTATCCCTAACCCCTAAACCCCCTCTTTGTTTAAATATACATCATTTAATAAATTGTATATATTACATATATTGTGCTATAACTATACCTAACCTTACTCTCACACAGAACCCTGCCTGTACCTATCCCTAACCCCTAGACCCCCCTGGTGGTGCTTAACCCTAACCACCCCCTGGTGGTGTATATTGTACTGTAACTATACCTAACCCTACTCTCACACAGAACCCTCCCTGTACCTATCCCTAACCCCTAGACCCCCTGGTGGTGCCTAACCCTAACCACCCCCTGGTGATGCCTAACCCTAACCACCCCCCTGGTGGTGCCTAACCCTAAGACCCCCCTGGTGGTGCCAAACCCTAACCACCCCCCTGGTGGTGCCTAACCCTAAGATCTTCCTGGTGGTGCCTAACCCTAACCACGCCCCTGGTGGTGCCTAACCCTAACCATCCCCCTGGTGGTGCCTAACCCTAACCATTCCCACTGCGCAAACACCCTTACACACATATGAACAATGATATATTTAATCCTTAAAATACTTCACTATAAATAACATGAATAGAATAATGTATATATTTGTAATAGAATAAATAACCTTAAAATCACGTACAAATTAATAATATTATAAATAGAAAAAGGAAGTGGAGAAAAGTGGAAACCGCTCACCCCAGATAGAGCAGTGCCAGACCAGGATAGCCAGTCCCATACAATCTTGAAAAAACGAAGGGTCCGCACAATGCTCCTAAGATCCTTTAATCTTTATTATGGACGTATCCAAATAGGTCAACACACAAATCTAGCTGACATGTTTCGGACCTTCTGGTCCTTAATCATAGCCAGAGTGCAAATGGTGCAAAGCCTCCTATGTACCATCCTCCGATGGGGTGGGTGGCTCCCGGGAAACGCCCAGGAAACCGCCCCCAACCCAAAAACAGGAAGGGACATGTACAACATAAGTACAGGGTAGACATAGCATAACTACTTAATCCATGGCTAAAAATTGGATTACAGCAGGAGGCAAACAGGCATAAAATTCAAAAGTACCAATCAAATCTAACACAAAGATATAATAAAAATCATAAAAATATATAAAGATTGTAAATTGTACAATTAAAAACACCAAGGAGCAGCGTATACAGAGAAAATGCAGACTAAGTCAAAAGGGCCAAATCCCAACGGGAGTTTAGGCCATTAGGGAGTCGTGAACCCAATCTAAAAATCCATAGAGCTTCTCGGCTCTTTAGCCGTTTGGTTGTGTCCCCTCCTCTCTGTGCAGGGAGAACCTTCTCTAAAGCATGAAAAGAGAAAGAGGACATGTCACCTTGGTGAACCTGGCGAAAATGTTTCGCCACATTGGAAACGTTGGCACTAAGCCAGGCAGGGCCGCAGTAATGTTCCCCTATTCTAGCGCGTAAAGGTCTTGTGGTGCATCCCACATACTGCAGGGCACAGGCCCCACAGGTGACGAGATACACCACATTCGACGTCCCGCAGTTAATGAATTGTCTAATGGGGAAACTGCGTCCATTCGATGTCGAAGTGGCAACACGAGTGCGGGTATGAACCCTGCAGTAGTGACATGTCCTCACCCCACACCTATACGATCCCAACAGATTCAACCAAGTGGAGGACCTGGTACGGGACTCATATAGGCTAGGGGACAATGATTGGGCCAGAGTTGGAGCACGCCTGCTTGCAAAGCGTACCCCCTGCTGCAGGATACAGCGCAGATCCTCGTCACCCTCCAAAACGGGAAGATATTTTTTAAGAATAGATACAATTTTATCATATTCCTTGCTATATGTAGTAACAAAAGTAGGTTTAGAAACCCCAGGGTGCTCCTCCGGGTAATCCATAGCTCTCAGCAAGAGATCCCTGTTTTTGGAAGATGCCTTGGCCCGCGCCCTGTTGATCATCCAGGTAGGATACCCCCTCTCCTTCAATCTAGTCCCCACTGCTGTAAACTCCTCCTCAAGCCAGGCCCCCCTGGAACAATTACGGCGGGCCCTTATGAATTCTCCAACTGGAACCCCCCGTATGGTATGTCTGGGATGACAACTGGTGGCCCGGAGGGTTGTATTCCCACTACAAGGTTTTCTATAAGTCCTGGAATGTACCATACCCTCATGGGAATCTCCCACCAAAGTGACGTCCAAATAGTCAATGGAACTAACCCCCCAATTGAAGGTGAACTGTAAATTCAATGTATTGGCGTTCAACTCTCCCACGAAAGAGGGGATGTCCTCAGGGCTACCTCTCCACACCAACAAGAGGTCGTCGATGTACCTCCCGTACCACGCAACATCCCCCAGGCGGCGGCTCCCACCCCCAAAGATGTGGCACTCCTCCCACCAACCCATGTAAAGGTTGGCTAGGGACGGAGAAAACTTCGCCCCCATGGAGGCGCCACACCTCTGGAGGTAGAAACCGCCATCAAATGAGAAATAGTTGCGGGACAGGAGGTACCTAACGGCCAAACATATGAAAGCTCTCAGGTCCTCAGAGTATGCAGAATATTTCTCCAAATGGTGCTCTATAGCCCGGATAGCCAGATCGTGGGGGATACACGAGTACAAAGCCTTAACATCAATCGTCACCCACACAAAATGATCGTTCCAAGGAAATCCCTCCAGACTTGCAAGCAAATGCTTCGTGTCTCTGATGTAACCCGGGAGCCTAATCACAAGTGGCTGTAACAGAGAATCAATCCATTCGCTCAGGCGCTCCCCCAGAGAGCCAATGCCGGCCACGATGGGCCTGCCCTCCGGGGGAGCGCCCGGCTTGTGGATTTTAGGGAGGTGGTGAAAGATCGGGGTGACCGGATGGGTCACAGCCAAGTAGTCGAAAAGTTTCTGATCCAGGACACCCAAGTCCCGCCCAAAAGACAAGAGCTGAAAGAGCTCTGTTTGGAAACCTCTCATGGGGTCTCCCTTAAGTTTTAAATAAACCGTGGGGTCTCCCAATTGTCTTAGAGCCTCCATTTTATAACTGTCGCTATCGAGAATGACAACGGCCCCTCCTTTGTCAGCATTTCGAATAACAATACTAGAATTGCTCTTAAGGCTCTGTAGGGCCTGCCACTCGCGATGCGAGAGGTTGGAGCGACCAGGGCTCCGGGTTCCCTCCAATTCGACCAGGTCCCTTTCCACCAGTTCCTGAAAAGTTTCCACATGGTGAGTTCTACTGGTTAGGGGATAAAAATCTGGATTACGGGCACGGATGGGCTTAACATCATCTAGGGAGATTAAACCTGAGTTCTCCGCTGCCAGGCAGTCCAAAGCCCATCTGGCCCGCGTTTCCTCAAAATCTCCAATATCAGTTGCGCCCACCGTAGCCCTATTTCCAGATATCCTACTCTCACAGTTCAGAAAATGCTTACGCAAAAGGATGGTTCTCACAAATCTATTCACATCAACAATAGTTGCAAACACATCCATATGATTCGTAGGTGCGAATGAAAGACCCTTTGCGAGAACATCCTTCTCAATGTCGGTGAGTACATGTTTTGACAGATTGACTATGTTACATGGTGCAGCTCCCCCTGGGCTACCGCTCTTAATCCTATGTTTTACTCCCGCCCGTCTGGTCTTCCGTCTCCTCCTCCCCTGCCCCTCCTGCGGCCCTTTCTCTGCCTCCTGTAGGGGGTAACCTGGCCTCGGGGGTTTTTTGAGATCGCATCAGTATTATGGTCCATGACTTTCCTGGACTGTATAGGTTTTCTAGAATCTGAGGAGTCGGAAACATCCGACACCTCCGGGGAGCTAAAGCTGACTCGTCTACCATGGTTCTGTCGTGAGCCACGTAAGATAGGCCTGGGTGACCTAGGTGACCTGGCCATGGATTCCCACTTTCCCCACTCGTACACCACCTCCCGTCTGTAATCCTCTACATCCCTTAGGTATTTGGTTCTTTTTGTTTCAGTAATGATGGACTCTAATTTAGCAATGTTCTCACGCATTCTTTTATGCAATTTGTCATATTGCTCAAAATTCTGAAATCTGACAATATTTGTCTCTAACTCAGTGATTTTAAATCTCAAGTCCACCAATTTTGATTCTTCATAAGAAATGATGAGTCTCATCAGGGCCAGGGAACAGTCCGTAAGGATCCCATTCCATTCCAATATGAATTGCTCAGAGTATAGTGTTGTGGGTACTTTTCTAATGCGTAGGCCCCTTGGTATGATTTTTTCAGCCACATATTGCTTTAATGTGGTCAAATCCCACCATACCTTGGTCTCCTTCTCAACAAGAGACTCCAATTGCGCAAAAGATGTCCTCAGACCTATTTCTGGCTCAATATCCCCACCATATGGCTGCCTGGAAAAGACGGCTGCAAACTTCTGACACCGAGTAAAATCATAAGCCAGATCCCCCAAACCTATAAGATGTGTGTCAATCTCACCTGTCCTTGTAGGTTGGGGTTCACAGTTCTCTGCAAAATGGGTCTGCTCACGTTCAGAAAGAGTCATTGTCTGTACCTGTGCTGCTATCTCCGTGGCAGAAGGCCACTGCCATGTGGCTTCAGGTTCCTGCTGCAGCGGCGTCTGCTCAGCGAGCAGGCTGTCGGGATCAGGGCAAAGGGCATCCTGAGCCCGCAATGGCTCCAGCTGGGATGTAGGCTCCGTGTCAGCTGTAACTTTCTCCCTCCTGTTGTCCCCAAGTGATTCAGTGTGTATCCCGGGGTCAGGTTTCTCTGTTGGGAAGGCCACGGTCCCCTCTCGTCCTGCACCATCATGACCCCAGTTCTGTAGGAGGCCCTGTACCAGCTGTCTGCAATGCGGGCGGGTTTGTGCACCGTCTTCGGCCGCATTTGCCGCCATGTCTGCAGCCTCTCTCATCTGCCTGGGTCTGGCGCCGAGTGATGACATCATCAAGGCCGCATCCCGCGATGAGACACCGACTCCCGCTGAATGCCTCCTCCTCTGCTCTGTCAGGCCTCGAACCCGGAAGCCCGCCTGCTCCAGAGCCGCGACATGCGGGGCCACGGCACCGTCCTCCAGCAGCTGTGCGCGCACAGCATCTCCCCCAGAAGGCGCGCCCACCCGCAAGGAGGGATCGAGCCCGGCAAGGACTCCTCCAGTCGCAACAGAAGAAGGTACCTGTTTACACTTCTCAGGAGCCGACCGCTCCAGCAGTGGGTCCTCCGGCCGAGCACTTGGGATGTCTTTATATGGCGGCTTGGCTGTTGCATCTTTGCTGGTTGGGTTGATAGATGGCAACTTGGAGGTCTTGGAATTGGCCTCCAATTTAGATCTGGGTGCGTGGATGTTGCCATCAATGTGACTCCTCAGGACACGCTGCTCCTTGTGTGCCATGAAACACAATGTGTGGCCTATAGGATTAGTCCTAATGTTATTCCAGGTAATTCCTCTGGAGATGGATCGCTGGTGGGGGAGCTGGTAAACAAGCAAGCAATTGAAGTGGAGAAAAGTGGAAACCGCTCACCCCAGATAGAGCAGTGCCAGACCAGGATAGCCAGTCCCATACAATCTTGAAAAAACGAAGGGTCCGCACAATGCTCCTAAGATCCTTTAATCTTTATTATGGACGTATCCAAATAGGTCAACACACAAATCTAGCTGACATGTTTCGGACCTTCTGGTCCTTAATCATAGCCAGAGTGCAAATGGTGCAAAGCCTCCTATGTACCATCCTCCGATGGGGTGGGTGGCTCCCGGGAAACGCCCAGGAAACCGCCCCCAACCCAAAAACAGGAAGGGACATGTACAACATAAGTACAGGGTAGACATAGCATAACTACTTAATCCATGGCTAAAAATTGGATTACAGCAGGAGGCAAACAGGCATAAAATTCAAAAGTACCAATCAAATCTAACACAAAGATATAATAAAAATCATAAAAATATATAAAGATTGTAAATTGTACAATTAAAAACACCAAGGAGCAGCGTATACAGAGAAAATGCAGACTAAGTCAAAAGGGCCAAATCCCAACGGGAGTTTAGGCCATTAGGGAGTCGTGAACCCAATCTAAAAATCCATAGAGCTTCTCGGCTCTTTAGCCGTTTGGTTGTGTCCCCTCCTCTCTGTGCAGGGAGAACCTTCTCTAAAGCATGAAAAGAGAAAGAGGACATGTCACCTTGGTGAACCTGGCGAAAATGTTTCGCCACATTGGAAACGTTGGCACTAAGCCAGGCAGGGCCGCAGTAATGTTCCCCTATTCTAGCGCGTAAAGGTCTTGTGGTGCATCCCACATACTGCAGGGCACAGGCCCCACAGGTGACGAGATACACCACATTCGACGTCCCGCAGTTAATGAATTGTCTAATGGGGAAACTGCGTCCATTCGATGTCGAAGTGGCAACACGAGTGCGGGTATGAACCCTGCAGTAGTGACATGTCCTCACCCCACACCTATACGATCCCAACAGATTCAACCAAGTGGAGGACCTGGTACGGGTTCACGACTCCCTAATGGCCTAAACTCCCGTTGGGATTTGGCCCTTTTGACTTAGTCTGCATTTTCTCTGTATACGCTGCTCCTTGGTGTTTTTAATTGTACAATTTACAATCTTTATATATTTTTATGATTTTTATTATATCTTTGTGTTAGATTTGATTGGTACTTTTGAATTTTATGCCTGTTTGCCTCCTGCTGTAATCCAATTTTTAGCCATGGATTAAGTAGTTATGCTATGTCTACCCTGTACTTATGTTGTACATGTCCCTTCCTGTTTTTGGGTTGGGGGCGGTTTCCTGGGCGTTTCCCGGGAGCCACCCACCCCATCGGAGGATGGTACATAGGAGGCTTTGCACCATTTGCACTCTGGCTATGATTAAGGACCAGAAGGTCCGAAACATGTCAGCTAGATTTGTGTGTTGACCTATTTGGATACGTCCATAATAAAGATTAAAGGATCTTAGGAGCATTGTGCGGACCCTTCGTTTTTTCAAAATAGAAAAAGGAGATATATTAGTAAGTTAATAACACTATAATTGACGCATTATAAGTGTGAAAAACAAAGTTAATACCAAAAGTGATGCATTTCTAATAGAATAAGCTTGAAAATGATATTTAAAGGGAACTAGAGAGGAATGGAGCCTGCAAAATGAAAAAGGCTTTTATACACACCTGGGGCTTCTTCCAGCCCCATAAGCCTGGATCGCTCCCACGCCGCCATCCTCCGCTTCCTGGAACCGCCATTACCGGGCCCGTCACTTCCGGCGGACGCGGACAATTGTCCGCATCACAGGGGCTCCCTCCATACCCGTACGCATGCGGCTGCGCAGTAGGCAGCCTCATGCTCACTAGCATAGAGGGAGCTCCGTGTGATGCGGCGAATCAGCCGCGTCCGCCGGCCGACTGGCCGACTCGCGGCAATGACGGGACCCGGTGGCGGCGGATCCAAGCAGCAGAGGACGGCGGCGTGGGAGCGATCCGTGCGTATGGGGCTGGAGGAAGCCCCAGGTATGTATAAAACCTTTTTTTAAACACCTCTGGTTCCCTTTAAGCATTATACCGTATGAAAACGAATTTTAAAGGACAAAATAAGTGTAAACGAAAATGTACTTGTTACATTCCTGTAAGCAAATTTTTAAAAACAGGAAAATAAGTAAAAGCTCCTATAAGTGAAATTTAAAAACGGAAAATAAGTATAACGCAAAGTCAAAACGAACTTGTAAACGATATTTGTTATAAACCTTATTCTGTAAACGAAAACTTTTGTTAACACAATCCCTGTAACCGCTATTATGTAAACACATTTTAAATGTCAAAATAAGTGTAAATGAAAATTTACTTGTTACAGTCCTGTAAGCGAAATTTAAAAACGGAAAAATAAGTAAAAGCTCCTATAAGCGAAATTTAAAAGTCAAAACGAACTTGTAAACAATATTTATTATAAACCTTATTCTGTAAACTAAACTTTTGTTAACACGATCCCTGCAACTGCTATTTCTCGGGCACCCTTTTTTCCTGTCGGGGCGCCCAATAGCCGATATTTTGCATTGCAGTCTATGGCGGCGCCCTTTTTGTCCATTAGCCATGTGCACCCTTTTTTACTGTCCCGCCCAGCACCTCCTTCTCAGCCAACGACTTGGCCAACCACTTCACCACTAAAATTGCAAGAATACGCAATGCAATTTCCCTCCTCCATCCCTCCCTTCCCAACGCCTCTCAGGCTGTCCCCTTGCCTTCCCTCCCAGCTGCTCCCCTGTCTCATCCACCCCTCACCTCTTTTGCTCTTGCCACCATTGATGAAGTCAGCCAGCTGCTAGCGGCTTCCCCCTCACCTACTCCCCCTGCACTCTTGTACCTACAAATACCCTTCGTCCCCACTTCCCTGACCTGGCCCCAGTCCTCACTGCCTTGTTAAACCTCTCCCTTTCCACAGGCACCTTCCCCAAAGCCTTCAAAAAGGCCACTGTACTTCCTCTGCTGTAAAAACCCTCACTCGACCCATCCCTACCCTCAAACTACCGCCGAATATCCCTCCTTCCCTATGCCTCTAAACTCCTTGAATGCCTAGTAAACCAACGCATTACCCAATACATCAACACCAATGCCCTACTTGACCCCCTACAGTCTGGATTCAGACCTGCACATTCAACTGAAACAGCCCTCACCAAGGTGGTCAATGACCTTACCCTTGCCAGGGCCAAAGGCATTTATTCCTTCCCGCTCCTCCTTGACCTTTCTGCAGCATTTGATACTGTAGACCACCCCCCTCCTCCAATCACTACAGACTATGGGCACTATCTAGCTGGGAGGGTACCTGTCACTAGGCCCATAAGCCTGGATCGCTCCCACGCCGCCATCCTCCGCTTCCTGGAACCGCCATTACCGGGCCCGTCACTTCCGGCGGATGCTGACAATTGTCCGCATCACAGGGGCTCCCTCCATGCCCGTACGCATGCGGCTGCGCAGTAGGCAGCCTCATGCGTACTAGCATAGAGGGAGCTCCGTGTGATGCGGCGAATCAGCCGCGTCCGCCGGCCGACTGGCCGACTCGCGGCAATGACGGGAACCGGTGGCGGCGGATCCAAGCAGCAGAGGACGGCGGCGTGGGAGCGATCCGTGCGTATGGGGCTGGAGGAAGCCCCAGGTATGTATAAAACCTTTTTTTAAACACCTCTGGTTCCCTTTAAGCATTATACCGTATGAAAACGAATTTTAAAGGACAAAATAAGTGTAAACGAAAATGTACTTGTTACATTCCTGTAAGCAAATTTTTAAAAACAGGAAAATAAGTAAAAGCTCCTATAAGTGAAATTTAAAAACGGAAAATAAGTATAACGCAAAGTCAAAACAAACTTGTAAACGATATTTGTTATAAACCTTATTCTGTAAACGAAAACTTTTGTTAACACAATCCCTGTAACCGCTATTATGTAAACAAATTTTAAATGTCAAAATAAGTGTAAATGAAAATGTACTTGTTACAGTCCTGTAAGCAAAATTTAAAAACGGAAAAATAAGTAAAAGCTCCTATAAGCGAAATGTAAAAGTCAAAACGAACTTGTAAACAATATTTATTATAAACCTTACTCTGTAAACTAAACTTTTGTTAACACGATCCCTGCAACTGCTATTTCTCGGGCACCCTTTTTTCCTGTCGGGGCGCCCAATAGCCGATATTTTGCATTGCAGTCTATGGCGGCGCCCTTTTTGTCCATTAGCCATGTGCGCCCTTTTTTACTGTCCCGCCCAGCACCTCCTTCTCAGCCAACGACTTGGCCAACCACTTCACCACTAAAATTGCAAGAATACGCAATGCAATTTCCCTCCTCCATCCCTCCCTTCCCAACGCCTCTCAGGCTGTCCCCTTGCCTTCCCTCCCAGCTGCTCCCCTGTCTCATCCACCCCTCACCTCTTTTGCTCTTGCCACCATTGATGAAGTCAGCCAGCTGCTAGCGGCTCCCCCCTCACCTACTCCCCCTGCACTCTTGTGCCTACAAATACCCTTCGTCCCCACTTCCCTGACCTGGCCCCAGTCCTCACTGCCTTGTTAAACCTCTCCCTTTCCACAGGCACCTTCCCCAAAGCCTTCAAAAAGGCCACTGTACTTCCTCTGCTGTAAAAACCCTCACTCGACCCATCCCTACCCTCAAACTACCGCCAAATATCCCTCCTTCCCTATGCCTCTAAACTCCTTGAATGCCTAGTAAACCAACGCATTACCCAATACATCAACACCAATGCCCTACTTGACCCCCTACAGTCTGGATTCAGACCTGCACATTCAACTGAAACAGCCCTCACCAAGGTGGTCAATGACCTTACCCTTGCCAGGGCCAAAGGCATTTATTCCTTCCCGCTCCTCCTTGACCTTTCTGCAGCATTTGATACTGTAGACCACCCCCCTCCTCCAATCACTACAGACTATGGGCACTATCTAGCTGGGAGAGTATCTGTCACTAGGCCCATAAGCCTGGATCGCTCCCACGCCGCCATCCTCCACTTCCTGGAACCGCCATTACCGGGCCCGTCACTTCCGGCGGACGCGGACAATTGTCCGCATCACAGGGGCTCCCTCCATACCCGTACGCATGCGGCTGCGCAGTAGGCAGCCTCATGCGTACTAGCATAGAGGGAGCTCCGTGTGATGCGGCGAATCAGCCGCGTCCGCCGGCCGACTGGCCGACTCGCGGCAATGACGGGACCCGGTGGCGGCGGATCCAAGCAGCAGAGGACGGCGGCGTGGGAGCGATCCGTGCGTATGGGGCTGGAGGAAGCCCCAGGTATGTATAAAACCTTTTTTTAAACACCTCTGGTTCCCTTTAAGCATTATACCGTATGAAAACGAATTTTAAAGGACAAAATAAGTGTAAACGAAAATGTACTTGTTACATTCCTGTAAGCAAATTTTTAAAAACAGGAAAATAAGTAAAAGCTCCTATAAGTGAAATTTAAAAACGGAAAATAAGTATAACGCAAAGTCAAAACGAACTTGTAAACGATATTTGTTATAAACCTTATTCTGTAAACGAAAACTTTTGTTAACACAATCCCTGTAACCGCTATTATGTAAACAAATTTTAAATGTCAAAATAAGTGTAAATGAAAATTTACTTGTTACAGTCCTGTAAGCGAAATTTAAAAACGGAAAAATAAGTAAAAGCTCCTATAAGCGAAATTTAAAAGTCAAAACGAACTTGTAAACAATATTTATTATAAACCTTACTCTGTAAACTAAACTTTTGTTAACACGATCCCTGCAACTGCTATTTCTCGGGCACCCTTTTTTCCTGTCGGGGCGCCCAATAGCCGATATTTTGCATTGCAGTCTATGGCGGCGCCCTTTTTGTCCATTAGCCATGTGCGCCCTTTTTTACTGTCCCGCCCAGCACCTCCTTCTCAGCCAACGACTTGGCCAACCACTTCACCACTAAAATTGCAAGAATACGCAATGCAATTTCCCTCCTCCATCCCTCCCTTCCCAACGCCTCTCAGGCTGTCCCCTTGCCTTCCCTCCCAGCTGCTCCCCTGTCTCATCCACCCCTCACCTCTTTTGCTCTTGCCACCATTGATGAAGTCAGCCAGCTGCTAGCGGCTTCCCCCTCACCTACTCCCCCTGCACTCTTGTGCCTACAAATACCCTTCGTCCCCACTTCCCTGACCTGGCCCCAGTCCTCACTGCCTTGTTAAACCTCTCCCTTTCCACAGGCACCTTCCCCAAAGCCTTCAAAAAGGCCACTGTACTTCCTCTGCTGTAAAAACCCTCACTCGACCCATCCCTACCCTCAAACTACCGCCAAATATCCCTCCTTCCCTATGCCTCTAAACTCCTTGAATGCCTAGTAAACCAACTCATTACCCAATACATCAACACCAATGCCCTACTTGACCCCCTACAGTCTGGATTCAGACCTGCACATTCAACTGAAACAGCCCTCACCAAGGTGGTCAATGACCTTACCCTTGCCAGGGCCAAAGGCATTTATTCCTTCCCGCTCCTCCTTGACCTTTCTGCAGCATTTGATACTGTAGACCACCCCCCTCCTCCAATCACTACAGACTATGGGCACTATCTAGCTGGGAGAGTATCTGTCACTAGGCCCATAAGCCTGGATCGCTCCCACGCCGCCATCCTCCACTTCCTGGAACCGCCATTACCGGGCCCGTCACTTCCGGCGGACGCGGACAATTGTCCGCATCACAGGGGCTCCCTCCATGCCCGTACGCATGCGGCTGCGCAGTAGGCAGCCTCATGCGTACTAGCATAGAGGGAGCTCCGTGTGATGCGGCGAATCAGCCGCGTCCGCCGGCCGACTGGCCGACTCGCGGCAATGACGGGACCCGGTGGCGGCGGATCCAAGCAGCAGAGGACGGCGGCGTGGGAGCGATCCGTGCGTATGGGGCTGGAGGAAGCCCCAGGTATGTATAAAACCTTTTTTTAAACACCTCTGGTTCCCTTTAAGCATTATACCGTATGAAAACGAATTTTAAAGGACAAAATAAGTGTAAACGAAAATGTACTTGTTACATTCCTGTAAGCAAATTTTTAAAAACAGGAAAATAAGTAAAAGCTCCTATAAGTGAAATTTAAAAACGGAAAATAAGTATAACGCAAAGTCAAAACGAACTTGTAAACGATATTTGTTATAAACCTTATTCTGTAAACGAAAACTTTTGTTAACACAATCCCTGTAACCGCTATTATGTAAACAAATTTTAAATGTCAAAATAAGTGTAAATGAAAATTTACTTGTTACAGTCCTGTAAGCGAAATTTAAAAACGGAAAAATAAGTAAAAGCTCCTATAAGCGAAATTTAAAAGTCAAAACGAACTTGTAAACAATATTTATTATAAACCTTACTCTGTAAACTAAACTTTTGTTAACACGATCCCTGCAACTGCTATTTCTCGGGCACCCTTTTTTCCTGTCGGGGCGCCCAATAGCCGATATTTTGCATTGCAGTCTATAGCGGCGCCCTTTTTGTCCATTAGCCATGTGCGCCCTTTTTTACTGTCCCGCCCAGCACCTCCTTCTCAGCCAACGACTTGGCCAACCACTTCACCACTAAAATTGCAAGAATACGCAATGCAATTTCCCTCCTCCATCCCTCCCTTCCCAACGCCTCTCAGGTTGTCCCCTTGCCTTCCCTCCCAGCTGCTCCCCTGTCTCATCCACCCCTCACCTCTTTTGCTCTTGCCACCATTGATGAAGTCAGCCAGCTGCTTGCGGCTTCCCCCTCACCTCCTCCCCCTGCACTCTTGTACCTACAAATACCCTTCGTCCCCACTTCCCTGACCTGGCCCCAGTCCTCACTGCCTTGTTAAACCTCTCCCTTTCCACAGGCACCTTCCCCAAAGCCTTCAAAAAGGCCACTGTACTTCCTCTGCTGTAAAAACCCTCACTCGACCCATCCCTACCCTCAAACTACCGCCAAATATCCCTCCTTCCCTATGCCTCTAAACTCCTTGAATGCCTAGTAAACCAACGCATTACCCAATACATCAACACCAATGCCCTACTTGACCCCCTACAGTCTGGATTCAGACCTGCACATTCAACTGAAACAGCCCTCACCAAGGTGGTCAATGACCTTACCCTTGCCAGGGCCAAAGGCATTTATTCCTTCCCGCTCCTCCTTGACCTTTCTGCAGCATTTGATACTGTAGACCACCCCCCTCCTCCAATCACTACAGACTATGGGCACTATCTAGCTGGGAGGGTACCTGTCACTAGGCCCATAAGCCTGGATCACTCCCACGCCGCCATCCTCCGCTTCCTGGAACCGCCATTACCGGGCCCGTCACTTCCGGCGGACGCGGACAATTGTCCGCATCACAGGGGCTCCCTCCATACCCGTACGCATGCGGCTGCGCAGTAGGCAGCCTCATGCGTACTAGCATAGAGGGAGCTCCGTGTGATGCGGCGAATCAGCCGCGTCCGCCGGCCGACTGGCCGACTCGCGGCAATGACGGGACCCGGTGGCGGCGGATCCAAGCAGCAGAGGACGGCGGCGTGGGAGCGATCTGTGCGTATGGGGCTGGAGGAAGCCCCAGGTATGTATAAAACCTTTTTTTAAACACCTCTGGTTCCCTTTAAGCATTATACCGTATGAAAACGAATTTTAAAGGACAAAATAAGTGTAAACGAAAATGTACTTGTTACATTCCTGTAAGCAAATTTTTAAAAACAGGAAAATAAGTAAAAGCTCCTATAAGTGAAATTTAAAAACGGAAAATAAGTATAACGCAAAGTCAAAACGAACTTGTAAACGATATTTGTTATAAACCTTATTCTGTAAACGAAAACTTTTGTTAACACAATCCCTGTAACCGCTATTATGTAAACAAATTTTAAATGTCAAAATAAGTGTAAATGAAAATTTACTTGTTACAGTCCTGTAAGCGAAATTTAAAAACGGAAAAATAAGTAAAAGCTCCTATAAGCGAAATTTAAAAGTCAAAACGAACTTGTAAACAATATTTATTATAAACCTTACTCTGTAAACTAAACTTTTGTTAACACGATCCCTGCAACTGCTATTTCTCGGGCACCCTTTTTTCCTGTCGGGGCGCCCAATAGCCGATATTTTGCATTGCAGTCTATGGCGGCGCCCTTTTTATCCATTAGCCATGTGCGCCCTTTTTTACTGTCCTGCCCAGCACCTCCTTCTCAGCCAACGACTTGGCCAACCACTTCACCACTAAAATTGCAAGAATACGCAATGCAATTTCCCTCCTCCATCCCTCCCTTCCCAACGCCTCTCAGGCTGTCCCCTTGCCTTCCCTCCCAGCTGCTCCCCTGTCTCATCCACCCCTCACCTCTTTTGCTCTTGCCACCATTGATGAAGTCAGCCAGCTGCTAGCGGCTTCCCCCTCACCTACTCCCCCTGCACTCTTGTGCCTACAAATACCCTTCGTCCTCACTTCCCTGACCTGGCCCCAGTCCTCACTGCCTTGTTAAACCTCTCCCTTTCCACAGGCACCTTCCCCAAAGCCTTCAAAAAGGCCACTGTACTTCCTCTGCTGTAAAAACCCTCACTCGACCCATCCCTACCCTCAAACTACCGCCAAATATCCCTCCTTCCCTATGCCTCTAAACTCCTTGAATGCCTAGTAAACCAACGCATTACCCAATACATCAACACCAATGCCCTACTTGACCCCCTACAGTCTGGATTCAGACCTGCACATTCAACTGAAACAGCCCTCACCAAGGTGGTCAATGACCTTACCCTTGCCAGGGCCAAAGGCATTTATTCCTTCCCGCTCCTCCTTGACCTTTCTGCAGCATTTGATACTGTAGACCACCCCCCTCCTCCAATCACTACAGACTATGGGCACTATCTAGCTGGGAGGGTACCTGTCACTAGGCCCATAAGCCTGGATCGCTCCCACGCCGCCATCCTCCGCTTCCTGGAACCGCCATTACCGGGCCCGTCACTTCCGGCGGACGCGGACAATTGTCCGCATCACAGGGGCTCCCTCCATACCCGTACGCATGCGGCTGCGCAGTAGGCAGCCTCATGCGTACTAGCATAGAGGGAGCTCCGTGTGATGCGGCGAATCAGCCGCGTCCGCCGGCCGACTGGCCGACTCGCGGCAATGACGGGACCCGGTGGCGGCGGATCCAAGCAGCAGAGGACGGCGGTGTGGGAGCGATCTGTGCGTATGGGGCTGGAGGAAGCCCCAGGTATGTATAAAACCTTTTTTTAAACACCTCTGGTTCCCTTTAAGCATTATACCGTATGAAAACGAATTTTAAAGGACAAAATAAGTGTAAACGAAAATGTACTTGTTACATTCCTGTAAGCAAATTTTTAAAAACAGGAAAATAAGTAAAAGCTCCTATAAGTGAAATTTAAAAACGGAAAATAAGTATAACGCAAAGTCAAAACGAACTTGTAAACGATATTTGTTATAAACCTTATTCTGTAAACGAAAACTTTTGTTAACACAATCCCTGTAACCGCTATTATGTAAACAAATTTTAAATGTCAAAATAAGTGTAAATGAAAATTTACTTGTTACAGTCCTGTAAGCGAAATTTAAAAACGGAAAAATAAGTAAAAGCTCCTATAAGCGAAATTTAAAAGTCAAAACGAACTTGTAAACAATATTTATTATAAACCTTATTCTGTAAACTAAACTTTTGTTAACACGATCCCTGCAACTGCTATTTCTCGGGCACCCTTTTTTCCTGTCGGGGCGCCCAATAGCCGATATTTTGCATTGCAGTCTATGGCGGCGCCCTTTTTGTCCATTAGCCATGTGCGCCCTTTTTTACTGTCCCGCCCAGCACCTCCTTCTCAGCCAACGACTTGGCCAACCACTTCACCACTAAAATTGCAAGAATACGCAATGCAATTTCCCTCCTCCATCCCTCCCTTCCCAACGCCTCTCAGGTTGTCCCCTTGCCTTCCCTCCCAGCTGCTCCCCTGTCTCATCCACCCCTCACCTCTTTTGCTTTTGCCACCATTGATGAAGTCAGCCAGCTGCTTGCGGCTTCCCCCTCACCTCCTCCCCCTGCACTCTTGTACCTACAAATACCCTTCGTCCCCACTTCCCTGACCTGGCCCCAGTCCTCACTGCCTTGTTAAACCTCTCCCTTTCCACAGGCACCTTCCCCAAAGCCTTCAAAAAGGCCACTGCACTTCCTCTGCTGTAAAAACCCTCACTCGACCCATCCCTACCCTCAAACTACCGCCGAATATCCCTCCTTCCCTATGCCTCTAAACTCCTTGAATGCCTAGTAAATCAACGCATTACCCAATACATCAACACCAATGCCCTACTTGACCCCCTACAGTCTGGATTCAGACCTGCACATTCAACTGAAACAACCCTCACCAAGGTGGTCAATGACCTTACCCTTGCCAGGGCCAAAGGCATTTATTCCTTCCCGCTCCTCCTTGACCTTTCTGCAGCATTTGATACTGTAGACCACCCCCCTCCTCCAATCACTACAGACTATGGGCATCAATGGTATTGCCTTGGCCTGGATTTCCTCCTACCTATCCACTCGCTCCTTCACTACTTCCTTCAATGACTCCTCCTCAACCCCTGCCCCCCTCTTAGTTAGGGTCCCCCAGGTCTCTGTTCTGGGCCCCCTTCTTTTCTCCATATACACTTCCTCAATTGGCAAGCTTATATCCTCCCTGGGCTTCAAATACCACCTTTATGCTGATGACACTCAGATTTACCTCCATACCCTTGATCTCTCATCCACCACCATAAACAAGGTCTCCTCATGTCTCTCAACAATTTCATCCTGGATGTCAGCTAGGTTCCTGAAGATTAACCTAGACAAAACTGAGCACCTGATCTTTCCACCCTATGCTGCTGCACCCCTCCCAGATTTCCACCTCACAATCGACAACACAAACATTTGCCTCCCAGGCCCGCTGTCTGGGTGTAACCTTGGACTCTGAACTCTCCTTTATCCCCCACATCCAAAATATCACCAGAGCCTGCAATTTCCACCTCCGTAATATCTCCAAGATTCACCCCTTCTCAACCCAGACACGACCAAACTGCTCATCCATGCCCTCATCATATCCCGCCTTGACTACTGTAACACCCTCCTTTCTGGCCTCCCCTTGAAACGCACTGCCCCCAGTGATGAATCAGTGATGGACGCGGCCGCAAGACTCATCCATTCTTCGCACCGCTCCTCATCCACATCTCCCCTCTGTAAATCCCTGCACTGGCTCCCTATGCGTTTCAGGATAAGTTTCAAGATTCTATGCCTGGCGTATAAATCTTTGCACAAAACCTGCCCTACCTACATCTCATAGCTCGTTCACAGGTATACACCAGGTCGTCCCCTCCAATCCTCCAACGAACTTCGCCTCACCACCCCACGCATTTCACACTCCCATGCCCGCCTGCAGAATTTCTTAAGAGCTGCCCCCACCCTCTGGAATGCCCTTCCACCACCCATCAGACTTGCTCCCTCTTTCAGCTCATTCAAGCAAGCCCTCAAAACCCACCTCTTTATGTTGGCCTACCCACCTCCTACCACACAGTAACTCTCTACTGAATATTTAACAGCCCCACCTAGTGTTTCCACCCCACCCTTTAGATTGTAAGCCTCTGGCAGGGTTCTCCATTCCCTAGTGTAATCTACAGGATCATGTGCTCCTGTCCTATGACAGCCTGTACTTGTATTACTGGGCCTACCTAACCAGCCCATAATGCATGATCATGTATTTTGTACAATTTGCATGTATAAGTTACTTTGTTCTATGTTGTATAACCTTGTTAAATCCGCCATCCTTGTATCATTGTATATATTTATTGTCTAGCACTGCATAATATATTGATGCTTTATAAATACAATAAATAATAATAATAATAATTGATGTCCCTAAGCATTGTTTGCACATCTTTCTCAGCTGTAGGAGTGGCACAAGTCAGGATAGTGGAGGGATAGGTGGGCAGGGGGCTCCACTTCCGCGATCCAAGCCCTGGCAGCGTCATGTCGTCACAGATCTTCGCCTTCAATGCCGGCCACTGTGCTTCCTGATTAGCGGAAGCACAGTGGGCGGCATTAAAGGTGGAGATCTGTGACGACATGACGCTGCCAGCGCTTGGAACGCGGAAGTGGTGAGTAATTCTGCGCATGTCTCCCGCCGCCGAGCCGCTAATCTATGGAGGGGGAGAGAGGCAGAAGGAGGGGTCCCAGGTGAGGGAGGGGGGGGGGGGATATTTCCCCCCTCCCCACCGCTGCCCCCACTGCCCCTCCTTCTAGCGCTGCTTCCCCCCTTCTGGGGCATCTATACTGGGGGCAACTGTACTAGCTATACTGGGGGCAACTAAACTAGCTATACTGGGGGCAACTAAACTAGCTATACTGGGGGCAACTAAACTAGCTATACTGGGGGCAAAGCTATACTGGGGGCAACTATACCAGCTATACTGGGGGAAGCTATACCAGCTATACTGGGGGCAACTATACCAGCTATACTAGGGCAACTAAACTAGTTATACTGGGGGCAACTAAACTAGCTATACTGGGGGCAGCTATACTGGGGGCAACTAAACTAGCTATACTGGGGGCAACTAAACTAGCTATACTGGGGGTAACTAAACTAGCTATACTGGGGGCAACTAAACTAGCTATACTGGGGGCAAAGCTATACTGGGGGCAACTATACCAGCTATACTGGGGGCAACTATACTAGCTATACTGGGGGCAGCTATACCAGCTATACTGGGGGCAACTATACCAGCTATACTGGGGGCAAGTAAACTAGCTATACTGGGGCAACTAAACTAGCTATACTGGGGGCAGCTATACTAGCTATACTGGGGGCAGCTATACTAGCTATACTGGGGGCAGCTATACTAGCTATACTGGGGGCAGCTATACTAGCTATACTGGGGGTAACTATACTAGCTATACTGGGGGTAACTATAGCTATACTGGGGGCAACTATACTAGCTATACTGGGGGCAACTATACTAGCTATACTGGGGGCAACTATACTAGCTATACTGGGGCAACTATACTAGCTATACTGGGGGCAACTAAACTAGCAATACTGGGGGCAACTATACTAACTTCATTGGGGGCAACTAGTTTAACTGGGGGCAACTATACTAGCTTCACTGGGGGCAGCTATACTGGGGGAAACTACTAGCTATACTGGGGGCAACTATACTAGCTAATACTTTAAATTACAGTTAGCTCCGCCCTCATCTGGTTATGACCACGCCCATTTTTGCCGCGAAGCACGCCACAGATTGTGGCCACGCCCATTTTTTAGGGGGTGTGTGTCTTTTAATACCCAGCACCGGGTGCCAAATGCCCTAGGTACGCCACTGGCCTACTACTAGCTTAGGTAGGTTAGGGATTATAGTTAGTTCTGTACTAGTTTACTTAATTTCTACTGTTAATCTGTGAGTTTATTAGCTTCAGTACTGTGTTAGTTACTTTACAGAGGGCAGCATCTGTTGTGATATGTGACTGCCTGTCATCTCTGCCTGACCCTATTGATTGCGTTCATGTGTCACAAACTTTGATTGTCGCTTTCGGTCACACGAGTTAGTTATCGACTACTAGTCTACTACACTACTACTACTAGGGATTATAGTTAGTTGTTATTTACCTACATACTAGTTTACTTAATTTCTACTGTTGTTAGTCTGTGCATTTATTAGCTTCAGTACTGTGTTAGTTACTTTACAGAGGGCAGCATCTGTTGTGATCTGTGACTGCCTGTCATCTCTGCCTGACTCTATTGATTGCGTCCGTGTGTGACAGACTTTGGGCTTGATTCACAAAGCAGTGCTAACTGTTACACGCTTGTGAAAAGCCCCCCTTCATGCCTAAACTCAGTTTAGGCGTGATAAAATCAACTGCAACGTTAAAGTCCCACACGCAAAACGATGCGACTTTAACGTTGCATCCGATGCACCTATAAGGCCGCATGGGGTGCGACTTTAATGTTGCCACCCCATGCGACCTTATAGACGCATCCGATGCAACGTTAAAATCGCATCGCGGTGTGACATTTCTCGCAAATTTTTGCGTGCAGGACTTTGCGCGCTAAGTAGGTTAGCACGGCTTTGTGAATCATGCCCTTTGATTGTCACTGTCGTTCACACGAGTTAGTTATCGACTACTGTAGAATACACTACTAGTACTACTAGCATTTAAAAAAAAAAAATAAATACTTTCTTTTTTTTTTGTCACTCACCCACCAACCCAGACTCTTAATTAAAGTTTACAGCTTTTCCCACCCTATATATATATATATATATATATATATATATATATATATATATATTTTTTTTTTTTTTTTTTTTTTCCCGTTGCATGTATATTGCACAATGACTGGCAGAGGTAGAGGGCAAGGCACCACCAGGAGAGGCAGCACCATTGCAGCAGCCACTGGCAGCACCAGCAGGTCTGTGGCTGGTCCACTGACCGCAGAGTTGTAGAGGAGGGAGCAGAGGTGCACCAGCAGCATGTTGCCTTCATCTTTGCCTTGGGTCGTCGTCCCCGGCCTACTGCGGAGAGTCAGGCACAGGCCGTGGTGGAAATGATGGCTGAGCAGCAAGCCACTGTTTCCAGCCAGACCTCCAGCGCCAGTGACACCAGTGCCACCACCAGCACTCCGGTCCGCAGCAGCAGCTGCCCTCCACCACTGCTTGAGGTCACGTTGACCCCAGCGGCCAGCCTGCCCTCATTGACCTCGCTCTTCACCGCAGGGACCGCAAGCATTTTGAGGGATGTTGTGGAACAGTTTGAGGAGGAGATGTTGGGGGAAAGGCAGGGAAAAAAGGGCGCACAGCTCTAATGGACTAAAAGGGCGCCGCCATAGACTGCAATACAAAATATCGGCTATTGGGCGCCCAACAGGAAAAAAGGGTGCCCGAGAAATAGCGGTTACAAGGAACGTTTTATCAAAAGTTTTCATTTATACAAAAAGGGTTATAACAAACATCATTTACAAGATCGTTTTGACTGTGTGGTATACTTATTTTTTTGTTTTTAAATCTCGCTTATAGGAGCTATAACTTATTTTTCCGGTTTTAAATTTTGCTTACAGGACTGTTACAAGTAAATGTTCGTTTACAGTACTATTAACAGATTAAAGGGACACTTAAGTCAAACAAAAAAAATGAGTTTTACTCACCTGGGGCTTCCAATAGCCCACTGCAGCTGTCCGGTGCCCTCGCCATCTCCCTCCGATCCTCCTGGCCCCGCCGGCAGCCACTTCCTGTTTCGGTGACAGGAGCTGACAGGCTGGGGACGCGAGTGATTCTTCGCGTTCCCAGACACATTAGCACCCTCTATGCTGCTATATGGTATATGATATATGCTATAGCAGCATAGATGGCGCTATTGTGGCCAGGAATGCGAAGAATCACTCGCGTCCCCAGCCTGTCAGCTCCTGTCACCGAAACAGGAAGTGGCTGCCGGCGGGGCCAGGAGGATCGGAGGGAGACGGCGAGGGCACCGGACAGCTGCAGGGGGCTATTGGAAGCCCCAGGTGAGTAAAACTCATTTTTTTTTTTTTGACTTAAGTGTCCCTTTAAGGTTTATAAGAAAGTTGTTGTCATGTTGTGTTATACTTATTTTTCCGTTTTTAAATTTCGTTTATAGGAGCGCTTACAGGACTGTAACAAGTAAATGTTCGTTTACACTACTTTTAACATTTAAAAGTCGTTTACATACGTATAATGCTTAAATACCAATGTATAAATACCGTTTTGAACCTTATTGTATTGTATTAGAAATACATCATACTTGGTATTGACTTTGTTTTTTACACTTATAATGCGTTGATTATAGTTAGTAAAATATCGTTTTTAATATTACTGTTATTTTAAGATTTGTTTTAATGCTTACGTGATATATAATTTTATGTATTTATAACATTAATATTGTATATGTCATTTTAAGACTATTTACTGTATTACAAATATACAAATTATTGGTTAGGGTTAGGCACTACCAGGGGGGTCTAGGGGTTAGGGATAGGTATAGGGAGGGTTATGTATAGTTACAGTGCAATATACAGCACTATGGGGTTATTAGGGTTAGGCGCCATCAGGGGGGTCTTAGGTTTAGGCACCACCAGGGGGGTGGTTAGTTTTAGGCACCATCAGGAGGGTCTTAGGTTTAGGCACCACAGAGGGGGTCTTAGGTGTAGGCACCACCAGGGGGGGTCTTAGGTGCAGGCACCACCAGGGGGGGTCTTAGGTGTAGGCACCACCAGGGGGGTCTTAGGTTTAGGCACCACCAGGGGGTCTTAGGTTTAGGCACCACCAGGGGGTTGGTTAGTTTTAGGCACCACCAGTGGGTCTTAGGTTTAGGCACCAGCAGGGGGGGTTAGTTTTAGGCACCACCAGGGGGGTCTTAGGTTTAGGCACCACCAGGGGGGTCTTAGGTTTAGGCACCACCAGGGGGTCTTAGGTTTAGGCACCACCAGGGGGGTCTTAGGTGTAGGCACCACCAGGGGGGTCTTAGGTGTAGGCACCACCAGGGGGGTCTTAGGTGTAGGCACCACCAGGGGGGTCTTAGGTTTAGGCACCACCAGGGGGGTCTTAGGTTTAGGCACCAGCAGGGGGGGTTAGTTTTAGGCACCACCAGGGGGGTCTTAGGTTTAGGCACCACCTGGGGGGTCTTAGGTTTAGGCACCACTAGGGGGGTGGTCAGGGTTAGGCACCACCAGGGGAGGTCTAGGGGTTAGGGATAGGTAAAGGGAGGGCTGTGTATGAGAGTAAGGTTAGGTATAGTTACAGCACAATATGTGTAATATATACAATTTATTACATTATGTGTTAATACAAAGGGGGGGGGGGGTATAGGTGTTAGGGATAGGGAGAAGGAGAGATCTGTGTGAGCTTACAGTTAGGTATAATTGCTGTGAAATACCTTTAAAATCTACTATTCTATTACTATGCTTAATAGCAGTGTAAATATCGTTTTTATTAAAGACGCTATTTGAAGTTTTAATACACTATCCGTTTGTTGTTATACACGCCATTTCACGTTTCATTCAACAATACGTTTATGTTATACATGCGATTTGACGTTTTACTACAGAGTACGGTTGTTGTTATAGACGGTATTTTGCCGTTTAATATACGTTCATTACAGCGATACAGCACTATATTTTCGTTTACAACGCAACTAAGGGAAAACATTGTTTTATATTATAACTTAAAAAGTTTCTGTACCGTGTTAGCCAAACAAATTATATAGGTAGAAAAAAAACAACGTTTTCTAAAAAATAATACCTTTTAATGGCTAACTAATAGTTAATTAGATCTGGAAATATGCCTAAAGAAGGGGACTAGATCCCAGAAAGCTAGCATCAATTAACTCTATTAGTTAGCCATTAAAGGTATTATTTTGTACAAAACGTTGTTTTTTTTTTCTACCTACATTATAACTTATAAATTCGGCTATATTCCGCGCCCTTTTTTCCATGCGCCCTTTTTCAATATACGCATTGGGGGAATTCAAGGAGGAGGAGTTTGAGGTGGAGGAGGTTGTTGTTGGCGGCGCACAAGTGGAATTTCAGGAGGAGGAGGAGGGGCCTGATGCAGGGATTGTTGGGGCAGAGGAGTTGGTTGAGGGCTCAGAGGAGATGTTTGGGGTGATGATGATGAGGCGCTGGATCGTCCCTATGTGCCAGCACAGTTGGGTGAAGGCAGCACGTCATCGAAGGAGGAGTCGTCTCTGGCACAGAGGCGTGGCAGCAACATGGCGGCCAGCACAGGGCGTGGAGGGCAGGAGGCACAGCCTGCTGCTTCAGCCGCTACTACCACCACCCGCACCAAAGCTCCTTCCAAAAAAAAAAACAGCCCTCCAAAGGCAAAAAAGCTTCTCAGCCCTCAAGCTTGAAGGGCAAGTTGAAATTTCACTGTGTGCGTTGACGACAAGACCACAGTTGCTGTGCCAGCCTGAGCAGAGGTCGCGATCTCAACAAGTTGGGTACCTCGTGTCTGCAGACTCACTTGGAGACCAAACATTTTGAGGACTACAATGAGTTTATGAAGCTGAAGGACAGTGGTGCAGGCAGTGGTCAGAGCCAGACAGCCACTGCACAGACTTCAGCAGCAGCAGCAGCATCCCACCCTCCTGCTCATCCAGAATCAGCAGCAGGAGCACAGAAATTCACTGCCCCCCTCCCCCGGGGAGGCAGTCATCAGTGGCCTCATCTGCTCCCTCCACAGTGGCCTCCTCATCCTCCCGTGCAGGCAAATGCCACCAGTCCCTGCTCAGTCCTTTCCCAGTGTGACCAAGGTTCTGCCTACACCAACAGGCACATCCGGGTGCTGAACGGGTTGCTTGCCCGGGCCATGTGCTCCCAGCTCCTGCCATACGCCTTTGTGCAGGAGGGTAGTGACATGAGAATGCTCCTGCAGTATGGGATCCCAGAGTGGCAAATCCCCAGCCACCACTACTTCTCCCGCACGGTGATCCCAGCACTGCACCGGTTTGCTATGGCAAACATGGGCCGCTCGCTCATTCACGCCCTGAGTGAGCGGATCCACATTACCATGGACTCTTGGAGCAGCCGTTTTGAGACAGACCGCTACCTGTCCTTCACGGCTCACTAGGTCAGCCTGGTGGAATGCGCCAGTGAGGAAGCAGCAGGTCCATCCTCCTTGGCGGCTCCCGCCGCCAAGCGACCCCGCATCATCAACGGCAGCGTTAAGGCCCACCACTGCCAAGCGCTGCTGGAGATGAGAAGCCTGGGGAAGAATATTCTCACAGCAGCCAACATGCTCCACTGCCTGAGAGAGCAGGAGAAGATGTGACTGACCCCCCAGAGGCCTCAGAGTCGGATTGGTGGTGTCCGACAATGCGGCAAACCTGATGGCTGCCATAAGCAGGGGACACTTGACCCAAGTCCCCTGCTTAGCCTATGTCCTGAACCTGGTGGTACAGACGTTCCTGCGCACCTACCAGGGGATGGAGAATCTGTTGGAAGCGGCTCGGAAAAATTTACAGTTTCCGGTGCTCAGCCGCTGCCGCAGCAAACTTGGCCGACATTCAGCAGTGCGAGGGACTGCCATGACACCGGCTAGTCATCAATGTGCCAACTCGCTGGAATTCCACCCTGGTGATGTTGGACCGGCTGGATGAGCAGAGGAGGGTTATCCACCGCTACATTGTTGAGGCCACTGTCGCTGGCACCACCAAACTCCAGCTCATCCCCAAAGCACAAAGGGGGAAGATGCAGCAGGTCTGCTTGGTGTTCCTGCAGGGAACCAACCTGGTGAGCAAGGAACGGGCATCCCTCTTCCAGTGGGTGTCCTTTGTTTGTCTGCTGGACAGGGCACTTTGTGATTTGATGGATGTGGGAGGAGGCCCGAAAAACAGCTGGAACAGCAGCCGCATGTGCAGTCCACTTCAGCGCAGGAAATTGAGTTGTTGGAGGAAGAGGAGGAGGAGTTGGAAGTGCTGGATGTTGCTGTTGAGGGGGAACAGCGGAGCACACCAGCAGTGGTGAGAGGGTGGAGAGAAGAGGAAGAGGCTCAGGGGCCAGAGGAGGACAGTGAACTTGAGGCCACTGACCCTGAGGCACATGCTGCGGTGCCTGAGCACAGACCCCAGGGTTAAGCAGATGCAAGCTTGGGAGGACGCCTGCATCAGCATGATTCTGGACCCATGGCTAAGGGGGAAGGTGGCTCAGTTCCTGCCTGCTGGAGACCATGAGCAGCGAACAAGGGAGTTGCAGGAGATCCTTGTTCGGCGATTGGAGGAAGCCTTCCACCCCCTTTGTCCCTGTCCAGCCAGCACAGCAGCCGGTGCCTGCAGCCAGCAGCAGCAGCATCAGGTGCCCAGGAGACCTGCTGTCCTTGACAAAGGCACTCTACCTGACAGTAAAGCAGCTGAGAGAGGAGGTGCAGCATCCTCCTCTCAAAGTCACAGCCAGCGCCTGACCCGGATGGTGAACGACTACATGGGGTCCTTAAGCGGGCTTGACACCAGTCAGGAGCCTGTGGACCCCTTGGAGTACTGGGTTGAGTGCTTGCAGATGTGGAGTGAGCTGGTGCAGTAGGCCCTGGAAGTCCTGTCTTGCCCCCCTTTCAGCGTGCTGTCAGAGAGGTGCTACAGTGCCAGTGGCGTGGTCATGCTGTCTGTGTTCCCACCGCCAGGGTCCACAGAATTATGTGCTGCTGCCATGCGTCACTAATTATTATGCCACTACAATAGCTACATTTTTGGTAATAAAAAAAAAAAATTCTGAGATGTCTGGGTTGAAAACTGTGCTGTCCTAGTTGTGTATTGGACACAATGTGGGCTTCATGCCTGATGTCTGGAACCTCCTGCTGTATGGTGTTTATTACAGCCGTAGTACCAATGATAAGTGCCACGGCCTACTACATTGCCTTCTGCCACACGTCATTCCTCCTCCTCCTCCTCCTCCTCCTGCTGCTGTATTTAACCTCCTGATGTCTGTGTTCCCACCGCCAGGGTCCACAGAATTATGCACTGCTGCCATGTGCCACCAGCTATTACGCCACTTCAATAGCTACATTTTTTTCTAAAAAAATCCTGAGGTGTCTGGGTTGAACACTGCAAAATTCTATTAACTCTTCGCACTCTCGCATGCAAATGTTCAAACAAATGCATTCACAGATTCACTCATCCAGGCACCACTGTTATCCCTACAGCTAAGTTAAAAGCCGTGGTCTTAGTTCACAGAATAATGCATTCTTATGCTTAGTCACCTATACTGCGCAGAAGTATACATATACATATACCTACCTTTTGTGTTGAGTGAACCCACCTCACTGCATCTAACTACCTTTACTGTTCAGTGAACCCACCTCACTGCATCTAACTATCTTTTGTGTTGAGTGAACCCACCTCACTGCATATAACTACCTTTACTGTTCAGTGAACCCACCTCACTGCATCTAACTATCTTTTGTGTTGAGTGAACACACCTCACTGCATATAACTAACTTTACTGTTCAGTGAACCCACCTCACTGCATATACCTAGCATCCCCCCTAGATGGACAAAATGGACAAAGCAGGTAGAGGAAAGGGTAGAGGCAGACCCAGAGGAAGGCCACCTGGCAGGTCTGTGCGAGGTCGTGTGGATGTGATTTCGTGTGGCCCTGGCCCAAAGTACAGTGCTCAGAAGAAGGCACGTCCCATCACTTCCCAAGATTGTCAGGACATGGTTGACTATTTAGCAACACAGAACACCTCATCTCCCGCAGCCACCAGCGCTAGTACAAGCACCACATCCGCTGCATTTGACACTTCGCAGGAGTTATTTGGTGGTGAAATCACTGATTCACAGACACTACTGCAACAACAAGATGAAGGCGCAGGTACACCACCTCATACGTCTGAGCTAGGTGGCGATAGTATGAACGTAACGTGTGAGGAGGGGGATGATGAACCACCTGATGTTGGTGCAGTTGTGGTGTCTGAGGAAAGCGAAGCTGGGCAGGAGGATTATGACGATTATACGGATGCAACGTATGTTCCCAATAGAGGAGATGACCAGGGGGACAGTTCAGAGGGGGAGTCAGAGAGGAGTAGGAGGAGACGAGTCCATGAAAGAAGCAGAGGGATCTCGTACTCAGAAACAGCTGGGGGCAGTGTCCGGCGCCATGTATCGCCAGCTATGGACAGGCAGCCAACATGCCCTTCAACGTCAGCTGCAGATGCCACCATAGCGCCATCACACCACGGGGGCTCAGCGGTTTGGAAATGTTTTAACATGTGTGTCTCAGATCGGAGCAAAGCCATATGTTGTCTCTGCCAGCAAAAATTGAGCCATGGAAAGGCCAACTCTCAAGTAGGGACAAGTGCCTTACGAATGCACCTGGAGAAAAGGTACAAACAGCTATGGCAAGGACACCTGAGGAAAAGCAGAACCCAAAAGACAAGCCACTCTCCTTCTCCTCTTCCTACTTCAGGTGCATCATCTTCTTCAGCCGCCTTCTCCCTTGCACCTTCACAGCCACCCTCCTCCACATGGACTCTTGAGCGGTTCCTTCTCCTCTGCCCACAGCAGTAGCCAGGTGTCCGTGAAGGAAGTATTTGAGCGTAAGAAGCAAATTTCTGCCAGTCACCCTCTTTCCCGGTGTCTGACAGCTGGCGTAGCGGAACTATTAGCTCGCCAGCTATTACCATACAAGCTGGTGGAGTCGGAGGCTTTCCGTAAATTTGTGGCCATTGGGACACCGCAGTGGAAGATACCAGGCTGAAATTATTTTTCACAAATGGCTATACCCAACTGTACTGTGCAGTTGAGAGGCAAGTGGTGTCATCTATTGCGAAGAGCGTTGGGTCAAGGGTCCACCTGACCATGGATGCCTGGTCTGCCAAGCACAGGCAGGGCCACTACATTACGTACACAGCCCATTGGGTCAACCTGTTGACTGATGGCAGCAAGCAGGGAGTACGTGGCTGCGCAGCGGTTCAACTTGTGACACCTCCACGGCTTGCAGGCAGGCCTCCTGCCACCTCCTCTCCGCCTGCTACATCCTTTTCGCTGTTGTCATCATCCTCCTCCTCCTCCTCGTACTAAAGGATTCACACCTCCACACCCTTGTGTCAGTCCAGGGCTCCTGGAGCTGAGTGCCGGTGCTGGTCTCTCACAGGTACACCGCTCCTGTGCTGAGCCAATGCCAAGAAACAAACACAGAGACCGCACTCAGAAAGCTATTCAATCACTGTATTGAAAAAACAGAGCAAACAGCGGCTCCTCCTCCTTGGCTGGTGCTGTGATCTCTCCAGCTACACAGCCCCCGCACCCCAGGGCCTATGCTGCATGCCAGGTACGACGGTGTCACGCCATTTTAGACATGTCTTGCCTCAAAGCGGAGAGTCACACTGGAGCAGCTCTCCTGGCTGCTCTTAACAAACAGGTGGAGCAATGGCTGACCCCGCTCTAGCTGGAGATCGGCAACGTGGTGTGTGACAACGGCAGCAATCTCATTTCCGCGTTGAATTTGGGAAAGCTGACACATGTACCCTGCATGGCACATGTGCTGAATCTGGTCGTGCAAAGATTTGTGTCAAAGTACCCAGGCTTAGAGGACATCCTGAAGCAGGCCAGGAAGTTGTGTGGGCATTTCAGGTGGTCTTACATGGCCATGGCATGATTTGCGGACATTCAGCGGAGAAACAACTTGCCGGTGAGACACTTGAAATGTGATAGCCCGACTCGCTGGAATTCCACACTGCTCATGTTCTCTTGCCTGCTAGACCAGGAGAAAGCCATCACCCGGTACCTGTACAATTACAGTAGAAGGACACAATCTGGTAAAATGGGGATGTTGTGGCCCAACAACAGGACACTGATGCGAAATGCATGCAGGATCATGCAGCCCTTTGAGGAGGTGACCAAACTGGTGAGTCGCACTGAGGGCACCATCAGCAACTTGATCCCCTACGCTTACTTCCTGGAGCGTGCCGTGCGTAGAGTGGTGGATAAAGCTGTGGAGGAGCGTGAACGAGAACAGTTATGGCAGGAGGAGTCGTGGGAGCAATTTTCATCCGAACCAGATGTTTTCTCAACACCTGCTGCAGCACAGAGGGGGGAGGAGGAGGAAGAAGAGGAGTCGTGTGGGGAAGGAGAGGAGTCAGACTCGGATGATGATGATGAGGAAGGTGTTTCTGTGGAGGAGGAAGAGGCGGCGGAAGAAAAACAACCGCAGCAGCCATCACAGGGGGCTTCTGCTGCTCCACGTTCCCGTGGTATAGTTCGTGGCTGGGGGGATGAAGAGGACTTGCATGACGTCACTCAGGAAGAGCAAGAGGAGAAGGAGAGTACGTCTGGATCCAGCTTTGTGCAGATGGCCTCTTTCATGTTGTCCAGCCTGTTGAGGGACCCCCGTATCAAAACACTCAATGGGAATGACCTGTACTGGGTGGCCACGCTACTAGACCCTCGGTACAGACACAAAGTGGCGGACCTGTTAACAACTCAACAGAAGGCGGAAAGGATGCAGCACTTGCAGAACAAGCTGTCAATGATGCTTTACAATGCGTTTAAGGGTGATGTAACAGCACAACACAATCAAGGTACCACTGGCAGTAATCCTCCTCCTCCCAAGTCCACGCAGGCAAGGACAGGACACTCCAGCAATCTCAGGGTGATGTCGGACATGTGGACATTCTTTAGTCCAACGCCTCACCATAGCCCTTCCGGATCCACCCTCCACCAATGCCTGGACCGGCAGGTAGCCGACTACCTGGCCTTGAGTGTGGATGTAGACACTGCAAGCAGCGACGATGAAACCTTGGTCTACTGGGTGCGCAGGCTTGACCTGTGGCCAGAGCTGTCCCAATTTGCCATCCAACTTCTCTCTTGCCCTGCTGCAAGCGTCCTGTCAAAAAGGACCTTCAGTGCAGCTGGAGGCATTGTCACTGAGAAGAGAAGTCGCTTAAGTCACAACAGTGTTCAGTACCTCACCTTTATCAAAATGAATGAGGCATGGATCACGGAGGGCTACTACCTGACCGAAGACTATATAAGTGCCCACACACAGCATCTCTGCCTGCAGGCTGCTTGACTGTCTTCTCCGCCACTACCAACAGGGTCCAGGACTTTAGGCGGATTCCTGAATTTTTAAGGCCGCTGTACTAATTTTTCTGGTGCGTGTACATGCCTGCCTAATTTTTCTAGCTGCACTGCGGGCAGCTGCAACAAAAAAAACAAAAGATATGTACATGTGCCCATCCCCCTTCGTAATCATTACCTTGCCGCGGTGAAGGGGCTTGCGTATCACAATGAAGCAATGACCGCCGGCTATGAGTGTCTCGGGTGGGGGTGGCACACCAAAGATAATAAGGTCGTTGCTTCATTGTGGTCAGACCAAATTTGATCAGCTGGACAGTCACTGTTCTTTCTCTCATTGAGCTACCACAGCCCGGCGACCATATGGGCTGGAAAACCTCCACGGCCTGCACTCTCGCCATGTTGCGCAGTAGTCCAGCACGGCCGTCACTACACAAACAGCTGTTTGCGGTGCGTTACACAGTGAGTTTGGTGTGTCAGTGTGAAGCAATACTCCAATTACACTCCCTGATTGATGTATACACATGCAAGATGTTTGAAAGCACTTTAGCCCTGCAATTTAGCATTCAATGTGATTTCTGCCCTTAAAACGCTGCTTTGCGTCAAATCCAGATTTTTCCCCGGGACTTTTGGCATTTATCCCACTCCGCCATGCCCCCCTCCAGGTGTTAGACCCCTTGAAACATCTTTTCCATCACTTTTGTGGCCAGCATAATTTTTTCTATTTTTCAAAGTTCACCTCCCCATTGAAGTCTATTGCGGTTCGCAAACTTTTCCGCGAACCGAACCTTACGCGGAAGTTCGCCAACAGGGTTTGCGAACCGAAATTTGGAGGTTCGCGACATCAGTAGTGATCATTGCATCATTTATGCAGCAAGCACTCTAGGTCCTCCTTGGCTATTTTTTAATCCCTCTTAATATGGGCATTGAGGGAGATTATTATATGACCTCAATAGGACTTTCCATCTACTATATTTGTCAAAGTCTCTCCCAGGCGTTTAGTGGTGATTTCTATATTTTTGCGGTTCACTAAGATAAATGGAGGTAATCTCCACTTAGGTTTGTTGGGTATTGTGTGTAGGGGGTAAAGGAAGAAGTAACCATTGAATGGTCTGATAAAGGGGAGTGAAAGATCCTGGAGTTCTTCAACCCTACTATAAGAGCTCTTGTGGCATAAATATACAGTAGTCAATTCTTGAAGAGCTCAAGGGCTTGATTCACTATGTGGTGCTAACCTACTTTGCACGTCTAAAGTCTTTAGGTGTGCTAACCAGGGTGCTAAGTAGGTTAGCACCGGTTTTCTCAATCAGATCGTGTGCTAAGTACCGCGCGCAAAGTCCTATGCGCGTGCTAAGTCCCATAGGCTTTAATGGGCGCTTCGCGCGGAGCGCCCTGCACTCTGTGCAGTGCGCGTGCAAAACTTTGCGCGCTGTACTTTGCGCGCGATCACTACTTCTCACATTTAAACTCAGTTTAGACGTGATAAGGCGTGATAAGGGCCAGTGCTAACAGTCAGCACTGCTTTGTGAATCGAGCCCCAAGTGAGTCTGAGAGAAGTAAATATAATCTGTGCTGTTGGGATGGGCTTACCTCCATGTACCAACAAGATTTAATTATTTCCACAGACTGAAAAAGGATTTGGGTGGTAAGGGTTTTATCTCTTTGTCCTGCCCCCCTTTTTTTTTTTTACTATCTTTGGATTGATTGCTAGTAGCAACATTCATATCCCCTTTTACTACTATATTGTTAACCTTATGTTTCCTAATCTTTTCTAGGATCTCAGCTCAGAAAGCACCATTTTCTCTAGAGGGATCATAGAGGCAAACAGGTAAGATATCTTTCACCGCAATTTCCAAACAGAGGATAACAATAAAAACATAATTTTGTACCTAGTGCTGCTAATCATAAAATGCAACTGAAACGAAGACCAGCAGAGGCATGCAGAGCCCCAAATGGGCTAAATACATACCTTAAATGCAAATCAGATGCAAATTATGCATTCAAGTCATGTATTGGCTCTGCATGCCTTTGTTGGTCTTCATTTTAGTTTCAGCCTATGAGTGTTGTCATTTGTTTGATGTTTGTTTGAAGAAACGTGTATACCATTTTATGATTAGCAGCACTAGGAACCAGAATTATGTTTTTATTATTATTCTAGTGATAAGTCTTCCCTGTGAGGGCCCATCATCACCGTGGGGAAATCTAGTAGGGAATAATTTGTGCACATATTATTTATACTGAAGCTAACACCCTCCTTTGCTGTACCTGTTTTGAATGCAAGTTGTGTAATTTTGTCCACATTGTGGAGCTCTGCACATCTATTGCAGGTAGTCATTTCAGGTGCAGCCTCTGTTTGGAAGCACTTCCAATGTCTCTTGCTGTACAAAACTCATGTAAGTATTCTTATGGCTAGCTGCATCCATGTGCTTCAATTTGCATTCAAATTTTAGATTAGGGACTAGTACACAATTTGCAACTGATTTGCATTCAAGGCATGAATTTAGCCCCTGTGGGGCTCTGCTTGGCTCTGTTGGTCTTCATTTCAGTTGCAGCCTATGAGCACTGTCATTTGTTTGATGTCTGAAAATGTTTTGAATAGCTGCAATAATTTTTTCAGCAGCTTATCAGATCAATGTAGTTGTTATATGTTTATTGATATTGCAGGATATTATGAGGGATTCAATTATAGTTAGAAAGATGCGTATATGTTTCTGTATGTGTGATGCTGCAGTTTTGGTTGGTCCTGCCTGACCTTGTCCGCCATTCCCCTGGTGCCTGTTGTGTGCTGGCCGTTCTGAGCATTGGTTGCCTGGGTGATGTGACAATGATTTGAGCTCTACACGGTGATGTGTGTCTCCCTCTCCTCCCCTTGTCTGCCGGAGTGATGCGGCGGGGGGCAGAGTGTGTATGGGGTGATGCGCTTCTCTGTGATTGGGCGGCAGATGCTGCTGGACGGACGCTCCCCCTATGCGCCATGATTGACTGCTAAGGTAAATTTAGTCTTTGTGGAAGCACAACGCGGTGAGCCACGCCTCCTGAAGAAACAAGTAGAGAGCTTGTGAAACATGTTGAGGCTACTGGTGATGTCACCACATTTGCCTGGCTTACCGGACACTCTTGCCTCATTAAACCCCGGATGCCGCCCGGACATCGCCAGCATCATTACATCTATGGATCAGTGACTTTCCATTGAACAGCAGACCGCTGTTTGGTCAGAACTGCTGACATGGAACTTGCTACAAAGCCCTGGTGAGCTACCACATACACTGTATTGTACAGAGACATTGGCTGAAGGCATATATGCCTGTACTGGAGGTACTATGTGCTCTGAAAGTTCGCTTTATAATGCATCAGGAGGACAAAGTTCACTGTCTGCTATTATGGACGCTGGCTTTGACCACACATATAATCCTACTGCATCACTGCTTTGCCTTGCCTCCTAAGGGACTGCTATTGCCTTGTCCATTAAGGGCATCCATCTGAAAATGGCGCCTGTGAATAATGGCGCACAGTGTTGCTGCTAATCCGTTTGCCGCTTATCGCTATTTAACGTTAAACCCTTATTGTTATTTAGCGTTAAAGCCTTATCGTTATTTAGTGTTAACACACAGAACCCTCTCTGTACCTATCCCTAACCCCTAACCCCTCCCTGGTGGTGCCTAACCCTAACCACCCTACTGGTGGTGCCTAACCCTAACCACCCCCCTGGTGGTGCCTAACCCTAACCACCCCCCTGGTGGTGTATATTGTACTGTAACTATACGTAACCTAACCCTACCCTCACACAGAACCCTCCCTGTACCTATCTCTAACCCTAAGACCCCCCTGGTGGTGCCTAACCCTAACCACCCCCCTGGTGGTGCCTAACCCTAACCACCCCCCTGGTGGTGCCTAACCCTAACCACCCCCCTGGTGGTGCCTAACCCTAACTACCCCCCTGGTGGTGCCTAACCCTAACCACCCCCCGGGTGGTGTATATTGTACTGTAACTATACGTAACCTAACCCTACCCTCACACAGAACCCTCCCTGTACCTATCCCTAACCCTAAGACCCCCCTGGTGGTGCCTAACCCTAACCACCCCCCTTGTGGTGCCTAACCCTAACCACCCCCTTGGTGGTGCCTAACCCTAAGACCCCCCCTGGTGGTGCCTAACCCTAAGACCCCCCCTGGTGGTGCCTAACCCTAAGACTCCCCCTGGTGGTGCCTAACCCTAAGACCCCCTTGGTGGTGCCTAACCCTAAGACCCCCCTGGTGGTGCCTAACCCTAAGACCCCCCCTGGTGATGCCTAACCCTAACCATGACAGTGTTACATTAAATCCATTTACCGTTTTGCAGTTAAATAACTTCTGCAGTTTGGCTTATGTAGGGCGCTATTGATAAATAACGTTAGTGTGTGCCGTTTTTTTTTCTTTTTTCCCTGTGCGCCATTATTATGCAGTACTAACGATAAATAGCAATAAGCGTATCTTTTTAATGCGGCGCCATTTTTATGCATAGGCGCTGTGCGCCATTATTCACTGATCCCCCATTAAGGAGCTATTTATTAATTTATATCATTTATTAATGATGCCAATTTATTCATTTAACATGAAAACAACTTCAATTGTTGCTGAAGCTACAACTTGCTGTTATACCGATTTGGATTGCAACCACTAACGTACGCTGGGAACTGCTTTTGCATCTTTTTTATTTCTTTTCCTTTTTTGGCTTGCTATTTTTTTGCTTTTCAAAAGCCAATCCATTTATTTGCTTGCTGTGGTGTGAGTGGGCTGCGTGTGCAGGGGAGGTACGTGCTAAGTGGGTGCAGGGATGGTATTGGGGAATGTGGTTTTGCAATTTTAAAGGGATACTGTAGGGGGGGGGGGGAGTCAGGGGAAAATGAGTTGAACTTACCCGAGGCTTCTAATGGTCCCCCGCAGACATCCTGTGCCCCCGCAGCCACTCACCGGTGCTCCGGCCCCACCTCCTGTTCACTTCTGGAATTTCAGACTTTAAAGTCTGAAAACTACTGCGCCTGTGTTGCCGTGTTCTCGCTCCCGCTGATGTCACCAGGAGCATCCTGCGCAGTCGCAGACCATACTGGGCCTGCGCAGTATGCTCCTGGGTAAGTTCAGCTCATTTTCCCCTGACCCCCCCCCCCCCCACACACACACACACACACACACACACACAGTATCCCTTTAAGTGTATCTTTTGATAAATGTATACAGTTTTTTCATTAACCACTTAAGCCCACAGGGTTGCTTATTTTTTTGCATCTGAGCAACTTTCACCTCCCATTCATTTGCCAATAACTTTATCACTACTCATCACAATGAATTGAGCTATATCTTGTTTTTTCCACCACTAATTAGGCTATTTTCTGGGTGGTACATTTTGCTAAAAATTAATTTATTCTAAATCCATTTTAACAGGAATATTCAGAAAGAAATGTAAAAAATCCCTATTTATCAGTTTTTGGCCATTATAGCTTGAAATTAATAAATGCTACCGTATTTAAAACCTATGTATTTTATTTGCCCAATTGTTCTGCTTATTACACCATTTAAATTAAGTCCCTATCACAATGTATGGCGCCAATATTTTATTTGGAAATAAAGGTGCATTTTTTCAATTTGCATCCATCACTATTTACAAGCCCATAATTAAAAAAAAAAAAAAAAATTAACATACTCCTTTGACATGCGTATTCAAATAGTTCAGACATTTAGATAACTATGTTTTTTTTTTTATTGCATTTTTTTATTTTTTTCTTATTAAAAATTTTATTTGGGTAAATGGGAGGGAAACAGCTAATTTTAAATGTAAAAAAATGTATTTATTTAATAAAAAAAAATAGATGTGGGTGTAGTTTTACTATTTACAGTCAAAAAGTCCTGGAAGTGTACGATCACACTTCCAGGAAGCATTAGGAGGACAGAAAACTTTTTTTTAACTCAGAAAAGCTGCAACTCTGAGAAGAGGCTGTCGGTTTTTCTGTGGGGGACTTTGATCAATGAATGGGACCTATAATCCCATTCATTGATCGCTGTGCTAATGTCCGGCAGCGAAAGCGTGTGTGGCCGGCGGGAGAGTGCACAGCCTATCTGGATGAGAATGTTTGTCCGGATAGGCTTAAGTGGTTAAGATACGACTTTGTGCATTATTGGTGTGTACCATCCACTGCTGACTTTTCCTTCCTAATTGGAATTGCCACAAAAAGGAAGTTGCAGGGCATACTGGGTTGTCCTTCCTTGCTGCTCTATGTCCCCTCAGACTTAACTAATGCAGCCTGATTGGCTGAAGCCTCTTTCCCTCCTGTTTCCCCCTCCCACACCTCTGTTCCTCTCTGATTGGCCAATATTTCTCATGCTGAGACAATGCACTTTCTATAGTGGAGGGCGGGCAATGCATATACAATCAGGCAGGGAGAAAATGACATCAGGATTGGATTGGCTTCTAAATAGCCACACTTGAAATGGGAAATGCTAAGAAGTGTTTTCTTTTTTTTTTTTTTTACTGTAGAAAAATCGCTAAACTCAAAATGTGGACAGTGCAATGCATATGTTATGTAAGTAGAGCAAGTATTTATCTACTTATATATGTTTTTTTTTTCTGAGATAGTATGACTGACAGCTTCTCTTTGCTGGTATTTTCTGGTAGCACTAATCATTCACTACCAGAAGAGTGCACAAGCACGAGTGACTGGGGCGCACGCATGCATGTGCGGGGCATGTGAACTGTGGAATTCTACATTGGACATACGTCCAGGAACACAGAGAGGCACAGAGCTGGACGTATGAGGAAGTAAGGCTGACACCTTCGCTGATCGGAAGGAGAGAAGAAACCACTCGTGGAACGCAGTAGGAAGCGCCGGCAGGAAGTCCTTGATCACCTGACCTCGGAATGCGACATAGAGGCTGTATCTCCGTTTGGGCTGAGCGCTGCTCGCCCTGGATGTCGGGATTACTGGAAGAATAAAGGGGTTTGCTTCTGCATTTTGTGGCAGTGTTGCAGTAGATGCCGGGAGCAGGTACTGTATCAATCTATTATTTATCACGTCTGCTGGCCGGCTGGTAAATACGTGTGAGCATTCCCCCTTTTGGAAACTGGTTACATGCTGGAGTGTTAGCACCCAGTATAGTTCATTGCAGACTGCGCTGAGGTCAATTGCATACACCATTACAAGCATCACTACCCATAATGAACCAGGCCACACCTCCCCTGTGTCATTGTATTCAAAGTAGTTTTCAAGTGCAGTGGTGAACTGCTTCCTGACCTCCACATCAGATAAAAGAGGGTCATTCATTCTCCAATAAGGGGGGGGGGGAGCATGCCAAGATTATGGAACGTTTCATGGAAGGAAGCATGGTCTGACCACAAATGCCATTTAATTTCAGTCTCTGAGGTAGCTCCTATATCCACAGGAGATACAAAGCTGTAATCCAGTTGTCCATACACATCATGGGATCAGGGGAGCCTCTAGGCATAGGCAGTACAGGCCATTGCCTGGAGTGCCATTGGTCCTAGGGGTGACATGTTGATGGATTAAGCCATGCCCCCTGGGCAAAGTCACACCCCCTGACTACTTCTGACCCTCATGCCTCTTTCTGATCCCCTGTGCCTCCTATGTCGCTCTGTGTGCCTTATTCAGTCCCCCTGTGCCTCCTTCTGTCCCCCTTTGTGCTTCCTTCTGTCCTAATTTGTGCCTCATGAAAGTGGAGCCCTGTCTATGTGTATTTTCTGGTGAAACGCTGCTGCATTTACGTGTATTTCTCTGGTGAAACTCTGCAGCAATAAGTGTAATTTCTGGTGAAACTCTGCCACATTATGATTATTTTCTGGTGGAACACTGCTGCATTACAATTATTTCCTGGTGAAACGCTGCCACATTATGATTATTTTTGGGTGAAACACTGCCGCATTACGATTATTTTCATGGGGGGTGCGCCTCTAGGTCTCGCCTGGAGTGACAAAATGGCTAGAAGCGCCCCTGCATGGGATGGAGAATAATGTGTGTGGGTAATGTCAGTTGGGTAATGAGCCCTCCAGGTCAGTTAGGTTCCTTAGGCAAGTTAGTAATACTTAGGTGAGTTAGTGATGCCTAGGTAAGCTAGTAATGCCTAGGCAAGTAACTGAGTTTTTGGCTAGACACAAGTTGCGGGCCTGTATCCAGGAACACATGTATTTTGAATATCAGCAAATTTTTAGACATACAAAATATTTTCAAGGACATTTCAGACAGCACAAGATCTGTGACATTATAACACTCATTTTTAGGGACAGAGGAGGTAACTTCAGGTTGTTTCTTGATTGTATTCAGTTTCAACAATCAGTTTCATCTCTATAATTAGTGAAAGTTTACATCGTTCTCCCACCTTATCACCTTGTTTCCATGTTATAAGCGTTGTGTTTATCTGCAGCTGCTGGTCCTCAGGAGCCCAGGGGGTGAATGTCCCCACATCCCGGTATGTCAAGGTGCGGTCAGGATGAAGTACCCAATTTGTTATTTTGGAAGGAGAAGCAAATTCTCTGTGTTCATTAAAGAATGGTACTGGCTCATTAGAGTCAAATGAAAATTTAGTTTGTTGCAGATAATGATGCATCTGTATGGTAAAATTAGAAAGAACAGACTTACTGCAAAGCAATTGCAGGGATTTTGCCAAAAAGAAAAGATGAAAAAGAACAGAACTTCTGCAGCTGAGACAGCTGTGTTTAATCTCTCAGGCTTTCGGAGGATTCTACTTCAAGTCATGGCTTTGTAACTCCCAACTGTCCCTTTTTGAGAGGGACAATCCCTCTTCAGGAGCCAAAATCCCCCTGTCCCTCTTTCTTGCTTTTTTACCCTCTTTCAGGACTGATCTGACCAAAAAAAAAAAAATATATATCATTGTATCTTTCTCCTGAATTATTATTTTTTATAAATTGACCTTAAAATGTATTCCTGTCCTTTAACTGCTTTTGGATGGCGGTTGTTGAAAATACCCCTTGCTTGTGACCGTTTATTCCTGTCAGGGCGTAGTTTCCAACTTCTGCGGTTATGTGCACCCGCTGTTCCCGATGATCCTGCAACACAGCAGCCCACTCACTCTCCTGTCGCGCTAACAGCAGAGCTCCATATCTTGCTTAGGAGCCAATTTCATTGGCTTCTGACCTGGTGATCACTGTTAACCAGTCACAGCTCATTTTTTTTTTTTATTTTATTTTTTTTTTTATCAAAAAAGGTAGACCAGGGACACTGCATACACAAGTGCTTAAACTAATATACAGTATTTCTTACTTTCAAATTATGTTATCAAACAAAACTGATGATGATAGAAAGGGCCACTGTGGTTTGAATGATAAAAATATTTTTTTTGCTTATGAATTCTTGTGTTATACATGGCTAGGGGTGTGGCTGGATGTGGCTGGAGGTGGGGCAGGGGCATGTTTTAAAGAACAAGTGACACCCATGCTAACCTAGAAATAAAAAACACATATATAAGTAGATAAATACCACTTCTACTTACATAACAGATGTATTGTGCTATCCATGTAATGATTCCTGTGAATTTTATAAAGGAAAAGCAGAAAATCCTATTGCAGGCAGTGGTCATGTGCCACGCTAATGTTGACATCATATCCTCCCTGACTCTTGTTTCCCCCCCTCCCTTCTCTTGCTCATTGTGTATTCATTAGCTGCTCTCCTCCCAGAGTCTTCAGACACTCCCACTGAGGTTTACACTAACAGCTCCACTGTCTTTTTTTTATTTACACATCCAATCACTGAGTCACCTCAGCCTTACTTGTAAACACAGGTAATCAGAGCTAGGCAGGGAAATAAATGGAAGAGGAGGAATACATTATAGATAAAAAGAACTCCCAGCATTCAACTCTTTGGCACTGTTTGGCTCTATGTGATAACTACAAACCATAACAGCAGAAAAAGTTTTGCAAGTTTCAAATGCAGGATTAGCATCTTTATTACTTAATACACTCAGACCAGTTGCTTTTGAAATTTGATTTTTATGGTGACAATACCATTTTAACTACCTGAAGAACGCCCCACACCAATGGGCATGGCCGTGGTGGCAGCCCCAGGACCGCCTAATGCCAATTGGGGCCAGCTGCTGCAGGAGATTGCGCACAGGCTGGGGGGCTTGGGGGCTGATCGCCGCTTGGGAGACTGTTAGACGGCGAGACCACCGTCTAATTACCATGTACAGTGCTGCGATGAGCAGAAGCGCTGTACTGGGAGTGGGGACTGCCGTGTCCCCTCCAGAGGCTGGGGAGTGATCGGCTGTCATAGGCTGAAGCCTATGACAGCTGATCACGCTGATTGGCCGGCAGGGGGAGGGAGGGAGGGAGCAGGGTAATAAAAAACAAAAAAAATTGTACATTTTATAAAAAAAAAATAACATAAATATTTATAAAGAAATAAATAAATATGGGGAAAGGGGGGGGGGGGGGCATCAGACCCCACCAACAGAGAGCTCTGTTGGTGGGTTGGTGGGGAGAAAAGGGGGGGGGAATCACTAGTGTTCTGAGTTGTGCAGCCCTGCAGCTTGGCCTTAAAGCTGCAGTGGCCTATTTTTAAAAGCAATACCCTGGTCTTTAGGGGTGTTTAGCACTGTGGTCCTGAAGTGGTTAAAGTGTCCCTCTTTTTTTTACTAATATAGAGCATTTTACTTACAATTAATGGCATCAATTGCTTGACCCTCATAAGCAATAGCCCGCAGTTTGAAGCTCAATGCAAATACATCCATTGGCATCATCACCAGAACTCAAACTTAATGCAGCATCCACATCTGCCCCCTCCGCATTGTGACATCACTGCTTAGTCACGTTCCCCTATACAGCATGCCCATGTATTAATCAATACACTTTCAAGCTCCATGGGCTTAATTCACTAAGACAAATGGCATGCTTTATCAGAGTTAACATGCCTTATCAGAGTTAGCACGCCTTATCAGAGTAGCATAGCAAATGCTACAAACTTATGCCTGCTAATTGGAAAAGATGAGAGCTCCACTCGTCCTGCCATGAACCACTGCAGGTCCAATCACTTTAAAGAACAATATCCCTGCACTTTGATTGGCCCAATAGGCTGCCTGTCACTTGACAGGAAACTCGACAGGGGCTCCCGCAGGGGCTTACAGCAGGATGAGCAGATCATTGCCAATTAGCAGGCATAAGTTTGTAGCACTCGCTATGCTACTCTGGTGCCCTGGAGTTGATTAGCCACCATGCTCTGGTACACTGAATGACCATGCTTGCCAGTCGGATTCCAAAGATTCTAGTGTGTGGCAAGTATACTTACTGTTAACTAGAGAAAAGTACCTTCTATGAGCACAAAAATGAATAAAGTTACAATCTCACAATAATGAAGTTGCAAAAGTTATTAAAATGTATTTATCATTAGAAAAACATGAACAAGCAATTAGAATCAATAAGATATTCCCCTAGTGCTGATTATAATCAGATATCCTAAATAAATACCCCTATAGTATTAATATCAACTCCAATATGGAGGTAAACACTGATATTGGTAAGCTATAAAGATGTGAACACAGTGCTAAAAGTGAACTAAGCCATGGATAGCCTAGCTGGATGTTCAAAAAAGGAAAAGAAAAAACACAAACGTAGTCAAAAAATCCTGAAAAATAAATATATATATATGTGTGTGTGTGTTTTACACATTATTACGATAGCCCGACTTGCTGAAACACTCTTGCTCGACACTCCTAATGTTTAACTGCCTGCTACAACAGGAGAAAGCCATCAACCAGTATCTGTACAACTACAGTGAAAGGTCATACTCTGGGGAGATGGGGATGTTCTGGCCGAAGTATACGTAAACAGGGACAGTTGCAGGAACAGGAGGAAGAGTTGTGGGATCAATTCTCAGAACCATATGTTTCCTCAACACCTGCGGCAGCACAGAGAAGGAGAAAGTCATGTGGGGAAGAGGAGACAGATGATGAGGAAGGTGGTTATTTTTGGAGGAGGCGAAAGAACAACCGCAGCAGGCGTCGCGGGGGGCTTGTGCTGCTCAACTTTCCCGTGGTATTGTTCGTGGCTGGGGGTAGGAGGAGAACTTACCTGACTTCACTGAGGAAGAGCAAAAGGAGATGGATAGTATGTCTGTATCCAAACTTGTGCAGATGGCGTCTTTCGTGCTGTCCAGCCTGTTGAGGGACCCCCGTATAAAAAAAACTCAAGGGGAATAAGCTGTACTGGGTGGCCACGATACTAGACCCTCGATATAAGCACAAAGAGATGTTTCCAAATCACCAGAAGGCAGAAAGGATGCAGCACTTGCAGAACAAGCTGGCAACTATGCTTTACAGTGCGTTTAAGGGTGATGTCACATCACAATGGAATAAAGGTACCACTGCCAGTAACCCTTCTCCCATGTCCATGCAGGCAAGGACAGGATGCTCCATCGATCTCATGGTGATCAGGGATGAGCAGAAACTACGCCAGTGCGAATTTACACATCGTAGTTCGCATCTACGCATCGTAGTTCATAGGCGAGGAGGAGGGAGTGAGGAAAGTAATAATAATTAGCTAGGAACAAGCCTATAAGAGCCTAACTAAACTCTCCCTAGCAGAGTGTGTCAGCAGCTGTCCCTTAACTAATTAGTGCAGGCAGACTAGTGAGTAAAATGGCACAAGGACCTTGCCTTTTATAAGGGGGGATGGGGCTCCAGGAGTGAGTGCAGTCTGATTGGCAACAATGTGCCTGCTGACTGTGATGTAGAAGGTCAAAGTTCTGCTCAATAGAGCATTATGGGGCGAATCGAACTTCTGGGAAAGTTCGCCTTCGCAGGCAAACGCGAACCACCCGAAGTTCGCCGGCGAACCGTTCACGACATCTCTAATCCCCACTAGTGTTGGGCGAACAGTGTTCGCCACTGTTCGGGTTCTGCAGAACATCACCCTGTTCGGGTGATGTTCGAGTTCGGCCGAACACCTGATGGTGTTCGGCCTTTTTAGTTCAGGTTCGCCCGAACTACTCAATGCCCGCCGAACAGGGCCGAACAGGGCCCCTGTTCGGCCGAACAGGGCCCTGTTCGCCTGAATACGGCCCCCCTATGGGGTCGCAGGCATAAGGGGGGGCATGCCCCGATCGCGGGGGGGGGTCAGAAATTCCCCCCACCCCCTCCGCTAGCGCTCCCCCCTCTGCCCGCTTCCCCATAAAAAAGTTTGTTGAAAGTTAATAGTACCGGTGGCTGGCTCAGTGCAGTGGCTGGCTGGCAGTTGGCAGTCACGCGTACCCTCGTATACGTCATCACGTAGAGGACGTGAGGTCAGAGAAAGGGCGGAAGTACCACAAGGGTACTACCGCTGAACCGCCCGCTGCCCGGCCTCAACGCGTCCTAGTCGGACTCCTCCTCCTCACTCACACCACTGCCAGCCAGCCACTGAGCCAGCCACTGGTACTATTAACGTTCAACAAACTTTTTTTTATGGGGAAGCGGGCAGAGGGGGGAGCGCTAGCGGAGGGGGTGGGGGGGAATTTCCGACCCCCCCCCCGCGATCGGGGCATGCTCCCCCCTTATGCCTGCGACCACATAGGGGGGCCGTATTGCGGCATGTTCGGGTCCCCATTGACTTCCATTGAGTTCGGGGTTCGGGCCGAACATGCCGAACATCTGGCCCATGTTCGGCCTGTTCGGCCCGAACCCGAACATCCAGGTGTTCGCCCAACACTAGTCCCCACACAGTATCTCTGCATCTCTGCCTGCAGGCCACTTGACTGCCTTCTCCGCCACCACCAACAGGGTCCAGGACTCCAGGCGTATTCCTGAATTTTTAAGGCAGCTATAATAATTTTTCTGATGCGTGTACATGCCTGCCTAATTTTTATGGCTGCATTGCAGCTGCAACAACAAAACAAAAGGCATGTACATGTATCAATTCCCCTTCATGATCGTTACCTTGCCACGGTGAAGGGGCTTGCGTATCACAATGAAGCAATGACCGTCGGCTATAAGAGTGTCTCGAGGGGGGGGGGCACACCCAAGATAAGGTCGTTGTTTCATTGTGGACAGACCAAATTCAATCAGCTGGCCAGTCACTTTTGTTCTGTCATTGAGCTACCTCAGCCCTGTGACCATATGGGCTTGAAAACCGCTATCGTCTGCACTCTTGCCATGGTGCGCACCAGTCCAGCACGGCCGTCACTACACAAACAGCTGTTTGCGGTGCGTTACACAGTGAGTTTGGTGTCAGTGTGAAGCAGTACACTAATTACACTACCTGATTGATTTATACACACGCAAGATGTTTTAAAGCACTCTGGCTATCATTCATAAAGCATTACCGAGCACTTAGCAAAGTGTCAATTCATAAAAGCTGTTTCCTCATGAAAAGCTACAATTACTGACCAGGGAGATAAATTATCGCCTTGTGCGGTTAACACCTCCAGCACATGTCATAAAATGTAATTAAATGTCAATTCATAAAGATTGGAGCAGGCGGTATTGACACGGAGAAATATTGTCTGCTTTGAAGAGGTGATAAGCTAGCTGAAGAGGCGATAAGCCAGTGGATAAGAACAAAGTTAATGCTGACAGATCTCCCCCAGACAGCAGCAGTGAGAACAGAACAAACAAGGCTTTCCGGAATACCCCAGGCTGTGTTTTTAACCTTTTTTAACCTCTTGGGTACCTGTTTTCAAATATTTCACTTCAGAAAGCCTGCATGTGTAAAGTTTCTTGAAGTTTTTCAAAGTTGTGGCAATTACATAGATTGTTTAGAAAGACTAATAGACAGATTCTAGAGAAGATTCAGGGCTGTCAGAGGCAGTAAAAAAATGCACATCTAAAGGGAAGTTGGGGCTGCCTCTTTTATTGTAACACTGTCTCTGCACAGAGACCAGGAATATAACAAATCAGCCAGCTCATTAATGTAACAACTAAGCAGCATGTTACTGACAACCCAGTTCAGAAAATTTCTGCATTTCTACCGCATCTGAGAAAATGTTTATGAATTAGCACACAGAAGTCTAAAATACCGAATGCGGTATTTTCCCTCCCAGATTTTGTTTATCGCATTGCTTTTATGAATGATAGCCTTTAGTCCTGCAATTTAGCGTTGCAATGTGATTTCTGCCCTTAAAATGCTGCTGTGCGTCAAAGCCAGATTTTCCCCCGGGACTTTTGGCATGTATCCCACTCCGCCATACCCCCCTCCAGGTGTTAGACTCCTTGAAACATCTTTTCCATCACTTTTGTGGCCAGCATAAATGTTTGTAGTTTTCAAAGTTCGCCTCCCCATTGAAGTCTATTGCGGTTTGCGGAAGTTCGCATGAACCCGAACTTTTGCGGAGTTTCGAGCCATTTCTAGCCATTATATGCAACTAGTACCTGTCCATGGGAAGCCCCCAAATAGCACCCAGTACCCACTGTTGGTCCGAACTCATATGAGACCCACTCTACCATGGCACACATCCAGACCACACATGGAACTTCCTACTTACTCATGTCCTGCCCACTGCACCTATGTGCACCTAGTACCCACTCTTGGCCTGTACCTAGCACTCACATGGCTCCCTGTGCCAATTAGCATGCACATGACACCCACTATTATTTATCAACATCTGCTACTCTTTCAGCACCCAATACTGTTTAGCACCCAATGCAAATAAACAGCCAATACAAACTGGACCTTGGAACCCACTGCAGCTTGACACAGACTGTACTTTGGCACCTCAGCACCCATTGCAACTTAGCACAAACTGGACCTTTGCATCTTACCACCCACTGCACCTGGGCACCAACTGTACTTTGGCACTTACTGCAGTTTTGCACCTCCCAATGCTTAGCAACCACTGCATATTGGCAACCACTTCTTCTTTGCCTGAAAAGAAGCTTGGGTGCTGATCAAGAAACATAGAGGTCCCAATAATGATAGGTGAGTCTATGCCTACATCAGTAGTGGGCACCTATCACTGCTGATTTGAGGGTGGTGGCACAAAAAAACTTTGTTGGAAGGAGACACAAAGTTTGCCTGATATGGCTATAAAGGAGGGAAAGGGGCTAAGACTGCTTAATTCTGTGTTGTGGAGAGGAGGTATCACATACACAATTTAGCATGATTGACTAGGGCCTCTTTTTCAAATTTGAGCACCACCCCTTTGAGGATCCTCTACACGGCCCTGCTATTTGGGGCTCTCTTGCTATCTATACTGGGGGACCTCTCTGGCATCCTATACTGTGGTTCTCTCTGGCTACCTGTACTGGGGCAGGTGGCTCTATGGCTGACTTTATTTGGGGGCACTATCTTTAATCACCTAATACTGATTGTGCCCTCCCTGCCTACCTATGCTGGGTGGTGTCTTATATTGGGGGCACCTCTGGATACAACATAACAATAAAGTCCCCAAGTCATTGGGAGGTGGGAGGGGGTAAGATCATTTTTACAAACTCACCCTGAGAGCTATTTAGGATAGGAACTGCTGGCAAAACTTTATACATGACCAGAAAATCTACCTGGTATTTATAGTAGTGACGGTTCTCATATCTTCCCTTATGAAGAACATGCATATTGTGAAGGGCTTCAGCCATGGCTTCCACTGCGTAATAAATTCGAGAGGCGAGACCTCTTGACAAATACATATCTCTTTCTTCGTGTGCCCACCTATTTGTTATCAAATTGTAAAACCATGAGGAGTTGTCTGTATTGTGTAACAGGTTGTCCACATCAAAAAAATGTTCCTTATCTGGAACGGGTAATGGGTAAAACTCCACCATGAGGCCACCATGATATCTATCCAGTACATAGCTGTATGCTGAAATGGTGGCGGACAAAACAGGAGGGAGGATCAGTGTCTGTTTCTCAAAGAACAGAAAACGAAGTTGGAAGTAAAAAAGACTACCATAGAAATCAGTACCACATATAACTACAACTTTACATACAGATTTTCTAACAGTAGAAAAGAAAAACTGTTTTCCATCAATGAACTCTCCAGGCCTGAAAAGTTGTATTGCTAGTGCAAACTCAGCACAGATTCCGTTGTCACTCATCAGCTTTGATAATATTTTCAGTTCATTTTTTCCGGCTTCATCATTTGAATAAAAGATGCCGATCCACGTCCAGCCAAAATGTTTCAGCAGCTTAACTATGGCCAGATGGTAAACATAGTCATGCTGTACAGTACGGAAGACACGAGGATAAAGGCGTCTGTCCCTCAGCGAGTGGTCTGTGCTTCCATAACTGATCTGCATGAGAGGAAAATATATCTTATATTTTGTAATGTACAGGATGTGCAAAAATCAGTGAACACAACCAAATCATTTATAATGCATTCCCTACAGTGGTGCACAGTAGTGGTGGCCCAAATATAAAATTTCCGGTTCACGAACTTTGAATGCAAATTTCAGTGATTTCTGCCCTTTAGCAATTAAAACACTACTCTGCGTCAACTATATAATTTTTGGTGGGACTTTTGCCATGGATTCCCCTCGGGCATGCCACAGTCCAGGCAGTGATGCTCATCCGAGCTAGGATATCCGAGATACTCGGATATCCTAGCTCTTTTTTCACTATTCGAGCTCGAATACCGAGCTCGAATAGTATTAGCTATCTGGGCTGTGCTATCCAAGCGCACTCGGATAGCAATCAGCTATCCGGAGATATCCTAGCTATCCGAGCTCGGATAGCGTCATCAGCTCAGGTAACGTCACGTCAGACGTCACCTCGAGTCCTCACAAGCAAATCAGAGGGCTCCCAGCCCTCTGACTGCAGCCAATCACAGAGGGGGAGCCTGGCCAAGCCCCCCTCTATAAATAGCGGGCGCCATGTTGCCTTACTCGTCCTGCTTGCGACTTACTGACTGACTGTACTGAGAGATTGTTCCAGTGCTTTTTGTCTGTGCAAGTAGTGCATTTATTGCTCAAAACACCAAGCGTTTTTACACTCCAACACTTGATATTCACCTGTATTGCTTTGTATTGTAGATAGATTGTATTTTAGGCAGTTTAGTTTGTGTGATTAGGGACTAGGGAGGGAGACTGTCACTGGTGCTGCTGCAGCTGCAGCAGCTAGGCCCTGTGCCTAGGCAAGGCAGCCTGCCCTGCTCTGTGCTCTAGTCTCTAGTTACCTGTTCTCTCACCTGTCCTACTCTACTCTACTGTACTACTTCTGTGTTAGATAGATTATTGTACTATTTTGTAGTTAGCAAGGCCCAGCTTTACTGCTATACCTGTCCTGTATCTGCTCTCTGTAATCTAGTCACACCTGTTCTATTGTTTAGCTAGATTCTTCTATTGTTTAGTTAGTACTGTAGTGTACTCTAGTCTGTGTATAGGGACCGTCCGTCACCGCGTTACCTAGGGTCTTTGTGTGCGCAGTGCACGTCTGCGCTGTCCGCACCCTCTCGTTAGTGCTACACCCGTCCTATTGTTTATATTACTTGTATTGTGTATTTGCTGAATTGTACTGTACTGTAGTCTGTGTATAGGGACACCGTCAGTCAGTGTCAGCTAGGGTCTTTGTGTGCGCACTGCGCACTCTCTCGTTAGCGCTACACCGATCTCTGCTGTAGAGTACACCTCACACACCTCACACACCCACCACCACCAGTCCCACCCCATTAAAGTACCCCACTTGTCCCACCCGCCTTTACATACATAACTTTTTTTTTTCATTTGTATAATATTAAAAATATACGATGTCTGGCACTGGCAGCCACAGTTTGGGCAGGGGCAGCAAGGGCAGCAAGGGCATCGGCAAGAGAGGAGGTCGTGGCAGCCGCGCCACCACCACCACCATGCGCAGTTCTGCGTCTGCACCAGTGGCTATTCCGCCATTAGCCACTGGCCGTGGACGTCTTGGCCGCCCAACAGCTGGGAGTCATGCTGCAGAGACACAGCAGCAGCATGTGGTGCAGATGTTCCTCCCACCGCCAGGTCGTAGCCGTCCTATTGAGGAGAAGGACGCAGACTCTGTGGTGGAACTGATGGTGGATGAGCAGGCCACCATTAGCTCTGGAACCGAGTCCTACACTCCCGCCACCACTCCTGTTCGCAAGAGCAGCAGCAGCCGACCAGCACTGCCTGGGGAGGAGGAGGAGTGCAGTTCTCCAGCCCCAGCAGGCAACACCAGCATCCTGTCACTCAGCACCTTCTTATCCCCAAGCACAGTGGGGCTATGGAGTGCTGTTGCGGCAGAATTGGAGGAGGAAGAAATGCTGATGGGCACTTTGGGGGATGATGCTTTGGACAGTCAGACAGTGATGACTGTCCCTCAGCCCATGCATGCAGAAGGGGAGTTTGTGGGTTCATCCCAGCAGGACATGTTTGCGGAGGGGGAGGATGATGATGACAGGGTGAAGGACAGAGACTGGGTGGCAGATCCTGGGGATGTCATCAGCTCTGAGGAGGAGGAGGAGGATGCGTCTGCGGGCCTTGCTAGAAGGATCAGCATCGCAGACATAGGCAGGATCAGAAGTGGGCGTGGTATGCAGGCCACACAGCGTGCTGATCCGGAGAGTTCTGCCAGTTCCACCAGGGGCACCAAGAACCCCCCCCAACCACCACAGGGAGACCAGCGGCAGCAGCACCTTCCAGCCGAAGGGGCAACTTCACCTCCCCAATTTGGAATTTTTTTCACCCTGCCATATGTGGAGTGCAAGTGTGCCACCTGCAACCAGTGCCGCCAGCAGCTCAGCAGAGGGAAGGAGGCCTCTGCGTACGGCACCACCTCTCTGGTGAACCATCTGGCAGGGAAACACTTTCATGAGCATGAGGAGTTCATGAAGTTGAAGGAAGCTGGCAGTGGCAGTGGCAGACCCGCCACCACTGCGAAGCCGTCAGCAGAGGCCACCCGCCCTCCTCCACCTCCTCCAGCAGCACCAGCAGGAGTGCGTCAGAAACGCACTGCTCCTCCTCCCTCTGCAACTCCTGCCGCCGACACTGAGGCCTGTTCTGGCAGCCAGTCCTCAGTGGCCTCCTCTGCTCCCTCCAGTGATTCCCGTGCCAGCAAAAGGCGTCGCCAAAACCTGCTCAGCGACACCTTCCAGGGGGTGGTCAGGGTTCTGCCTCCCAGCAGCCGTCGCGTGCGTCAGCTGAATGGCTTGCTGGCACGGGCCATGTGCTCCCAACTCCTGCCTTATTCCCTTGTGCAGGAGGGGAGCGACATGCGTGCGCTCCTGATGTGTGCAGCCCCCAATTGGCCAATCCCCAGCCGACATTTTTTTTCACGCACGGCCATCCCTGCACTTCACCACTCTGTGATGGCCAATGTCGGGAGAGGGCTGGATCACGCGGGGGGGGGTCAACGGGTCCACGTCACCATGGACTCGTGGAGCAGCCGGTTTGGGACAGGCCGCTATCTGTCCTTCACCACGCATTGGGTCAGCTTGGTGGAAGGGAGTGAGGAGGGGGGAGCAGCATCGGGCACTGTCAGAGCAGCAGCAGCAGCAGCAGCAACAATGCAGGGGGTGGTGCCACCATGCAGGGTCAGCGGAATTGCAGCAGGTTCCTCTGATCCGCTTCCATCCTCCGGCACACCAGCCCAAACCCCCCGCCTCAGCAGCAGCGTGAAGCCCCGCCACTGCCAAGCGCTGCTGGAATTGGTCAGCCTAGGGAAGACCAAACTGACGGCGAACCATGTCCTGGCCAAACTCAGAGAGCAGGAGAGGAATTGGCTGACCCCCAGAGGCCTCAGAGTCGGAGAGGTGGTGTCCGACAATGGGGCAAACCTGGTTGCTGCAATCAGCAGGGGAGACCTGACCCACATCCCCTGCCTGGCGCACGTCTTGAAACTGGTAGTCCAAAAGTTCCTGCGGACCTACCAGGGGATGGACCGACTCCTTGAGGCAGCAAGGAAGATTGTGCGTCATTTCCGGCACTCGCCTGCAGCCGTAGCGAGCCTGGAAGAGGTGCAGAAGGAGCTGCACCTGCCACAGCACCGGCTCATGATCGATGTTCCAACTCGCTGGAACTCCACCCTGGCGATGTTGGAGCGTCTGGTTGAACATAGGCAGGCTGTCAGCCAGTACGTTGCACGAGCAACAGTTGCTGCCATCACTGCAACTGGGCGTGCCGCCACCAACCTCCCGTCCATCATCTCCACGGAGAACTGGGGGCACATGCAGCAGGTGTGCTCAGTGCTGGCACCCTTCCTGCAGGCCACCAACATGGTAAGCAGGGACCATGCAATGGTGTGCGAGTGGTTCCCCATGGTGTGTGTGCTGGACAGGGCCCTGTATGCACTGCTGGAAGAGGGAGCGGCAGCCTTGGACCAGCAGGAGCTGCAGGCAGCTTCACAGGCCACCTCTGAGGAGGAGGGCTTGGAGTTGGTGGAGGTCCCTGACCTTGCTGCTGATGAGGGGGAGCAGCAGAGCGTAGCTGGACTGGTGCGAGGGTGGAGAGAGGATGAGGTGAAGGAGGCAGAGGATGAGGAGGACAGCACTGTCGGCTCTGGGGCTGCCGATGATGTGCTAGCAGACGTGGCCAGACTCTTCCCAATGGCAGCGCACATGCTGAGGTGCATGTGCAAGGACCCAAGGGTGATCCAGATGAAGCAGAGGAAGGACATCTGGATCTGCATGATGCTGGACCCACGTCTGAAGGGGAAGCTCAGCCAGTTCCTGCCTGCAGGAGGAGACCGTGCGCAACAAATGAGGGATTTGCAGCTGTCCTTTGTTGAGCGCTTGGAGGAAGCCTTCCCTCAGCCATCCACCCCCACTGTCCAGCCAGCACAGAGCCAGCAGCAGGTGCCTGCATCCACCAGCAGCAAGCACATGCGCACCACAGACCTGCTGTCTCTGACCAACGAGCTCTGCATGAGTGTAGAGCTGCCAGGGACTAGAGAGGAGGTGCCTGCAGCAGCATCCTTCTCCAGTCACAGACAGCGCTTGACCCGCATGGTGGCTGACTACATGGGGTCCTTCAGCGGGCTTGACAGCGTTGCCCCTGTTGATCCCATGGAGTATTGGGTCAAGCACCTGCCGATCTGGAGCGAGCTTGCGCAGTACGCCCTGCAAGTGCTCTCCTGCCCCCTTCCAGCTTACTGTCAGAGCGTTGCTTCAGTGCAGCCGGTGGAGTCGTCACTGAGAAGTGATCTCGTCTGTCTCACAAGTTTGTGGACAGACTGACGTTTCTCAAAATGAACCAGGCTTGGGTGGAAGGCGAATTCCTGGCCCCTGTTGTCGGCGAGAGGAGGACATGAAGTGGCACACACACATTACACCTGCTGCTGCTGCTGTATTTCTTCCTGCTGTCTGTGTCTCCACTGCCAGGGAACACATTAAAAGGTGCTGCTGCCCATGCTAGCTATTTACGCTAAAAAATAGCTGCATTTCTGAAAAAAAAAATGTAATAATTTTGTGTTATTATTTTAGAGGTGTCCGGGTTGAAAACTGGGCTGTCCCAATTGTGTATTGGACACAATTTGGGCTTCCCGACCGCTGTCTGGAACCTCATGGTGTTTATTTACAGCCCTGGTACCACCGCTAGGAACCAGGGCCTATTATATCTCGCTGCCTGCCCTCCTGCCTGCTGCCTGCTGCCAGTCTGCCACACACTTATCCTCCTCACGCTGCCTGCTGCTGTATTTCCTCCTGCTGTCTGTATGTTTCCACTGCCAGGGAACACATTAAAAGGTGCTGCTGCCCATGCGCCACCAGCTATGTACGCTCAAAAATAGCTGCATTTCTGAAAAAAAAAATGTAATAATTTTGTGTTATTATTTTAGAGGTGTCCGGGTTGAAAACTGTGCTGTCCCAATTGTGTATTGGACACAATGTGGGCTTCACGACCGCTGTCTGGAACCTCATGATGTTCATTTACGGCCCTAGTACCACCACTAGGAACAAGAGCCTATTATGTCTCGCTGCCTGCCCTCCTGCTGCCTGCTGCCAGTCTGCCACACACTCATCCTCCTCATGCTGCCTGCTGCTGTATTTCCTCCTGCTGTCTGTGTCTCCACTGCCAGGGAACACATTACAAGGTGCTGCTGCCCATGCGCCACCAGCTATGTCTCGCTGCCCGCCTGCCTGCTGCCAGCCACTGCCACACACTCATCATCCTCACGCTGCCTGCTGTTGTATTTCCTCCTGCTGTCTATGTCTCCACTGCCAGGGAACACATTACAAGGTGCTGCTGCCCATGCGCCACCAGCTATTTACGCTCAAAAATAGCTGCATTATTTTGGAAAAAAAAATTATTATTTTAGAGGTGTCCGGGTTGAAAACTGTGCTGTCCCAATTGTGTATTGGACACAATGTGGGCTTCACGACCGCTGTCTGGAACCTCATTATGTTTATTTACGGCCCTGGTACCACCGCTAGGACCCAGGGCCTATTAAGTCAGTCACATCACACTGCCTGACACACACTACTCCTCCTCCTGTAGCTGCATTGAGCTTCTGCTGTCTGTGTGCTGCTACCACTGCCAGGGAGAACAGAAGAAGAACTATTTTCTGCTGCCACTAGTGTTGGGCGAACAGTGTTCGCCACTGTTCGGGTTCTGCAGAACATCACCCTGTTCGGGTGATGTTCGAGTTCGGCCGAACACCTGACGGTGCTCGGCCAAACCGTTCGGCCATATGGCCGAACTAAGAGCGCATGGCCGAACGTTCCCCGAACGTTCGGCTAGCGCTGTGATTGGCCGAACGGGTCACGTGGTTCGGACCCGAACGCGCTCTGATTGGCCGAACTGTCACGTGGTTCGGGTAAATAAATACCCGAACCACGTCATATCTCCGCCATTTGTCTGTGGGTTTAGCTTTGGGTAGGCAGGCAGGGTAGTTCGCGCTCCAGCCACGCTAGCCAGGGTCCCCCCCAGTCATTGTGTGTCGCTGCTGGGAATAGTAGTACACCGCTCGCTCAGCATTCTGTTTACTGCCACTCTGTGTACCTCGCTCAGCCACACTATATAGCATTCTGTTTACTGCCACTCTGTGTCTGCTGGGAATAGTAGTACACCGCTTGCACAGCCACACTATATAGCATTCTGTTTACTGCCACTCTGTGTACCTCGCTCAGCCACACTATATAGCATTCTGTTTACTGCCACTCTGTGTCTGCTGGGAATAGTGGTACACCGCTCGCTCAGCCACACTATATAGCATTCTGTTCACTGTTCTGTGTCTGCTTGGAATAGTGGTACACCGCTCGTTCAGCCACACTATATAGCATTCTGTGTACTGTTCTGTGTCTGCTGGGAACAGTAGTACACCGCTCGTTCAGCCACACTATATAGCATTCTGTGTACTGTTCTGTGTCTGCTGGGAACAGTAGTACACCGCTCGCTCAGCCACACTATATAGCATTCTGTTCACTGTTCTGTGTCTGCTGGGAATAGTGGTACACCGCTCGCTCAGCCACACTATATAGCATTCTGTTCACTGTTCTGTGTCTGCTGGGAATAGTGGTACACCGCTCGCTCAGCCACACTATATAGCATTCTGTTTACTGTTCTGTGTCTGCTGGGAATAGTGGTACACCGCTCGCTCATCCACACTATATAGCATTCTGTTCACTGTTCTGTGTCTGCTGGGAATAGTGGTACACCGCTCGCTCAGCCACACTATATAGCATTCTGTTCACTGTTCTGTGTCTGCTGGGAATAGTGGTACACCGCTCGCTCAGCCACACTATATAGCATTCTGTTTACTGCCACTCTGTGTACCTCGCTCAGCCACACTATATAGCATTCTGTTTACTGCCACTCTGTGTCTGCTGGGAATAGTGGTACACCGCTCGCTCAGCCACACTATATAGCATTCTGTTCACTGTTCTGTGTCTGCTTGGAATAGTGGTACACCGCTCGCTCAGCCACACTATATAGCATTCTGTTTACTGTTCTGTGTCTGCTGGGAATAGTGGTACACCGCTCGCTCAGCCACACTATATAGCATTCTGTTCACTGTTCTGTGTCTGCTGGGAATAGTGGTACACCGCTCGCTCAGCCACACTATATAGCATTCTGTTTACTGTTCTGTGTCTGCTGGGAACAGTAGTACACCGCTCGCTCAGCCAGAGTATATAGCATTGTGTTTACTGCCACTCTGTGTACACCGCTCAGCCAGACTATATACCATTGTTTACTGACACTCTGTGTACACCACTCAGCCACACTATATACCATTGTTTACTGACACTCTGTGTACACCGCTCAGCCAGACTATATACCATTGTTTACTGCCACTCTGATTCTGCTGGGAACAGTAGTACACCGCTCGCTCAGCCAGACTATATACCATTGTTTACTGACACTCTATGTACACCGCTCAGCCAGACTATATACCATTGTTTACTGCCACTCTGATTCTGCTGGGAACAGTAGTACACCGCTCGCTCAGCCAGACTATATACCATTGTTTACTGACACTCTATGTACACCGCTCAGCCAGACTATATACCATTGTTTACTGCCACTCTGATTCTGCTGGGAACAGTAGTACACCGCTCGCTCAGCCAGACTATATACCATTGTTTACTGACACTCTATGTACACCGCTCAGCCAGACTATATACCATTGTTTACTGCCACTCTGATTCTGCTGGGAACAGTAGTACACCGCTCGCTCAGCCAGACTATATACCATTGTTTACTGACACTCTATGTACACCGCTCAGCCAGACTATATACCATTGTTTACTGCCACTCTGATTCTGCTGGGAACAGTAGTACACCGCTCGCTCAGCCAGACTATATACCATTGTTTACTGACACTCTATGTACACCGCTCAGCCAGACTATATACCATTGTTTACTGCCACTCTGATTCTGCTGGGAACAGTAGTACACCGCTCGCTCAGCCAGACTATATAGCATTGTGTTTACTGCCACTCTGTGTACACCGCTCAGCCACACTATATAGCATTGCGTACTCTGCCAGTCAGTGTGTATATTGCTGGGATCAGTAATACTCCACTCACCGTCAACCACTATATGAGCTCAACATGAGTTCCCCAGAGACCTCCGCTGTGAGCAGCACTCCCAACAACAGCAACAGCCAACGCCCCACGCAAGCTATAACATCCACCCCAGCAGCCAGTGGTCAGCAGCAGCCCTCCCCGGAGGAGAACGTTGTGTCCATCAGTCCGTCGCCAGAGCGATTAATGAGGGCTGCCATTGAGGAGATGATGGGGCCTGATGTGGAGGAGGAGGTCTGGCTCAGGCCAGCATCCCAAGTTAATGTTGAGGACGATGAGGGGTCTGTGTCTGGGGATGTTGGGGTGGCAGAGGTGGTGGGTGGGTCAGACTCAGGAGAAGAGTTGTATGATGAGGATGATGATCGGGACCATCTGTATGTGCCTCAGAGTCCGACCCCGGAAAACATGTTGTATCGTGTGTTTAGGTACTAAAATCTGCGTTCCCTCCCAGTAGTGTTGGGCGAACAGTGTTTGCCACTGTTCGGGTTCTGCAGAACATCACCCTGTTCGGGGTGACTATATAGCAGACTATATAGCATTGTGTTTAATGCCACTCTGTGTACACGGCTCAGCCACACTATATAGCATTGTGTTTACTTCCACTCTGTGTCTGCTGGGAACAGTAGTACACCGCTCACCCGCCACTGTATAGCATTGTGCTCTGTGTCACTGCTGACAATAGTGGTACACCGCTCACCCACCACTGTATAGCATTTCTGTACTGCCACTGTACTGCTGCCAGTCAGCGTGTACTTTAAGGATAAGTGAAATGAGGAAGAAATCCGGTGAAAGAGGGAGGGGCAAGGGAAGAGGTGTTTCCCCTGACGGTTCACGTACAGGCCACAGGGGAGCACCCAAGAAAACCCACTCAATACTGCCCATGTTGTCCAGGACAACAACCCTCACAGATCCAAAAGAACAGGACCAGATAATTACTTGGATGACCTCTCAAGCGTCCAGCAGTGGGTTAAGCAGCACCAGCACATCACGCACGAGGTCCGAGTCCTCAGCCAGTTAAAGTCTGGGCTTTCTTTGAAGACTGCACTGAGGATGTTACCATGGCGATTTGCAAGGTGTGCAAGACCCGCCTGAGCAGGGGGAAAAGTATTAACAACCTCTCCACCACCAGCATGAGCCGCCACATTCTATCCAAACATCCCACTCTGTGGGCAAACGCGGCAGGACAGGGTACCACCAGCAACACTGCCTCCCTTGGGTTCACCAGACTCACCACCAGACCCGCCTCAGCAGCAGCAGTAGCCCAGCCATTGCGTGGTTCACAACATTCACAAACATCAGACGATGCTGACACTGTCACTTTCCGGACTAGTGCTCTTGAGGTCTCCCAGTGTTCATCAAACACAACAACCAACAGCCCTTCGGTGTGCAGCGCTACGGTTGAGTTGTCTGTTTCTGAGATGTTTGAGCACAAGAGGAAATTGCCAGCAAATGACCCCCGGGCCGTGGCAGTAACAGCCAGCCAGCATAGCCAAGGTTCTGGCCTGCGAAATGCTGCCATATCGAGTGGTGGAGACAAACAGCTTCAAGGGCATGATGTCAGTGGCCATCCCACGTTACGTGGTTCCCAGCCGCTACCACTTTGCGCGCTCTGCAGTGCCTGAGTTGCATGAGCACGTGGTCAGCTAAATAACCCGAAGCTTGAAGAATGCCGTTGCCTGCAAGGTTCACCTCACCACTGACACCTGGACGAGTGCGTTCGGCCAGGGTCGATACATCTCCCTTACCGCGCACTGGGTGAACCTTGTGGAGCCTGGCAGCGATTCCTCACCTGCTACGGCGCGGGTGTTGCCCACGCCGCAAACAGCTGGATAACAACAGCAGCACCTACCTCTCTGACTCCTTCTCCTCCAACGCATCTCAAAGCTGTACCTCATCCGGAAATGCTAACCCAGCACCAGCAGCAGTAGGATCGTGGAAGCAGTGCAGCACAGCTGTTGGCATGCGTCAGCAAGCGTTGCTGAAGCTGATCTGCCTTGGGGATAAGCAGCACACAGGGGAGGAAATTTGGAGGGGAATAAAGGAACAGACGGATTTGTGGCTGGCACCGCTGGACCTGAAACCGGGCATGAAGCTAGACACCTGGCACGAACTGGCAATGTACGCAATAGAGGTGCTGGCTTGCCCGGCAGCCAGCGTTATGTCGGAACGCTGTTTCAGTGCTGCCGGAGGCATCATCACAGATCGGCGTATCCGCCTCTCCACAGAAAATGCAGACCGTCTGACTCAAATTAAAATGAATCAATCCTGGATTGGAAACGACTACGCAACACTCCTGGACCCCAACCAAGTAACATGACCGATGAACATCTGGGATGGTTTAGCGTTTCCGGTCCCTGTTTATTGAACCTCTCATCTGTATTACATTTATGACTGCATGGCGGCAAAAAGCATTGCTGCTATATCCGCACGCTTTTTGTCCTCATGCAAGGCCTGGGTTGTTGTGTCTCACAAAGCGTGGCCTTCTCCTCCTGCGCCTCCTCCTGTTCCATCACGTGTGCTGCTGCTGCTGCTGGGTTACCGTTGCCGCGTGGTCCCTGTTTATTGAACCTCTTATCTTTATTACATTTATGACTACATGGCGGTACAAAGCATGCTATCCGCACGCTTTTTGTCCTCATGCAAGGCCTGGGTTGTTGTGTCTCACAAAGCGTGGCCTTCTCCTCCTGCGCCTCCTCCTGTTCCATCACGTGTGCTGCTGCTGCTGCTGCTGCTGGGTTAGCGTTGCCGCGTGGTCCCTGTTTATTGAACCTCTTATCTTTATTACATTTATGACTACATGGCGGTACAAAGCATGCTATCCGCACGCTTTTTGTCCTCATGCAAGGCCTGGGTTGTTGTGTCTCACAAAGCGTGGCCTTCTCCTCCTGCGCCTCCTCCTGTTCCATCACGTGTGCTGCTGCTGGGTTAGCGTTGCCGCGTGGTCCCTGTTTATTGAACCACTTATCTTTATTACATTTATGACTGCATGGTGGTACAAAGCATGCTATCCGCACGCTTCTTGTCCTCATGCAAGGCCTGGGTTGTTGTGTCTCAAAGCGTGGCCTTCTCCTCCTGCGCCACCCTCCTCCTGTTCCATCACGTGTGCTGCTGCTGGGTTAGCATTACCGGTCCCTTTTCCTGGAACCTCTTATATGTATTACATTTATGACTGCATGCCGACAAAAAGCATGTTACCTGTGCAAAGAAAACAGACATTTCCCGCATTTAAAAGACAGTTTTCCCTTTGAAACTTTAAAATCGATTTTCTCAAAAACTATAAGCTCTTTTTGCTAAATTTTTTTTTCCTCTTGTACCCACTCCCAAGGTGCACATACCCTGTAAATTTGGGGTATGTAGCATATAAGGAGGCTTTACAAAGCACAAAAGTTCGGGTCCCCATTGACTTCCATTATGTTCGGAGTTCGGGTCGAACACCCGAACATCGCGGCCATGTTCGGCCTGTTCGGCCCGAACCCGAACATCTAGATGTTCGCCCAACACTAGCTGCCACCCACTCTCCTACCAGCTATTACCACACTACAATAGCTGCAACTACTTCTTCCTCTTGCTGATGTCTGTGTTTTACCACCGCCAGGGTACACAGAAAAGGGCGCTGTGGCTTGCAATGTGCCACTACCTATTATGCCATCAACACAAATATAACTATGGTGTTATTAAAATAAAATATTTCCACAAATGAAGTAAAAAAAAAATATTACAAAAGAAAGGAAAACCAAGACACATAATATAATGATAGAGAAGAAGAGGAAGAAGAAGAAAGAAGAAGAAGATATAGAAGAAGAAGATATAGAAGAAGAAGAAGATATAGAAGAAGAAGATATAGAAGAAGAAGACGATATGGAAGAAGAAGATATAGAAGAAGAAGAAGATATAGAAGAAGAAGATATAGAAGAAGAAGAAGAAGATGTAGGAGGAGGAGGAGGAGGAGGAGAAGAAGACTTCCAACTTACAACGATTTTGGACACACCTTCTCATGCAAACACTTTTCGTGAAGTTAATTTACTTTTTTGATACCTTTTTTATAACTACTACATCACCACATAATCACTTGATATTTTTCTTCATAAAAAAGGTGGTTTCATGCATCATTGACCTCCAATACAAGTTTTAAAAGCTATTTAAGGCCAGCTCGAATATTTTACTCGAATACAGACTCGGATAGTAACGTCGGATATCCGAGGTCGAATCGGATATTCGATTAACTCGAATATCGAACTTCAAGTGAATTCGGATAGTTTCGTATCCGAATTCAACCAAACTCGAATAGGATAATGAGGTATCCGATCAACACTGAGTCCAGGTGTTAAATCCCCTGAAACAACTTTTACATCACTTTTGTGGCCATAAACACTCCCTGTAGGCTGCCACTGTTGCATTTCCCTCCTGCAGTCTGTGTTCCCACTGCCAGGGTCCATAGACAACTCTGCTGCCATGTCATTGCTGTCACTAAAAAAAAAAAAAAAAAATCTCTGGGTGTTTTTGTGGTTTCGTCCACTCATCCTCCTCCAGTGGTAACACCGCCAGGTGCCATTGAGACTCTTTGGTTGTAGTTTGCTAAGGAGTAGGACTCTGCTTGGGGACTCTATAATTGCTTAACCACTTGCCGACCGCCCATAGCCAGTTGGCGGTGGCAAAGTGGCACGCCCAGGACCGTGTAACGCCAATTGGCGGCGGCTCCTGGGATACTAGCTGGCCGGGGATCGCGCATTGGGATGCGTGCGCATCCGCCAGCAATAGGCTCCGCCCACTCACAACGTCAACCCGCCGGCCGTTTAGAAGCGCCGGCGGGTTGTTAACCCCTGATCTGCCGCATTGCAAGTGTATAATACACTTTGTAATGTATACAAAGTGTATTATACAGGCTGCCTCCTGCCCTGGTGGTCCCAGTGATCGGCTGGCCAGTCTGGCCAGGCCTGGAATATTCACGTACTGCTCAAGACGCTAGAGATGCGGAAGACGCTGAGCGAGGAGGAAAGGTGGTAGCGGAGACCCGACGAACAAGCAGGCTGGGACGCCAGCCGCTAAAGTGTCCGCACACCACAGCTCAGCGTGAACCCCTTACATAGCGGCAATTACTACACGGCTGTCCGGAATGAACTGCAGCAAGAAGTAGTGGTGAGATATCGGTGCATTATCTTTTGACTGCAATATCGGATTTACATAGCTGCATTTGCTTATCTGCACTAAACAAAATAACTGCTTGCCATCCTTTGCCTTAAAGCTAAGTATGCACTAACAACTGCCTAGCATAGCAAACTGAGCTGAGCTTCCATCATCCATTCAGAAAAAGCAGCTTGATTATGCTAACAGCTTATATTTGCTAAAGACTGTTCAGATTACTCCCCTATGCCATACTGCACAGTATAATGGACTATCTAGGTGGTACCACTTTAGATTAATTTTGTCAAAAATAGTATGATTGTGGCGTATGTACGTATGAATGATTCAAGAATTATTAAGCTGGCCAGCAAAGTGGACTACGTAGCTCCGCTGCGTTTCTATTGATTTTATCTGTTTTCCCTTTCCCTTATCTTTCCTATACCCCAGGTTTTTTAATAAATTGATAACGCTTTAATAAATAAAATCTTGATACCTTTTGCAATTACACGTGAGACCATATTTTTATTTATACTAGGGCAGGAGGCAGCCCTTCTAGTACACACCCAAACACACTGATCCTGCCCCCCTGCCCCCTGACCGCCCACAGCACCCATCAGACCCCCCCTGATCACCCCCTCAGACCCCTGTTTGCACCCAATCACCCCCCTACTCACCCATCAATCACTCCCTGTCACTATCTGTCAATGCTAATTTTTAGATTAGGTCCAAAACTGCCCCCTGGGGGCTCCTGATCACCCCCCCCCCCACCCTCAGATCCTCCCCAGACCCCCCCCCCCACCTGTGTATTGTATGCACCTATTCTCCCCTGTAATCACCCACTGATCACCCATCAATCACCCATTAATCACCCCGTCACCACCTGTCACTGCTACCCTTCAGATCAGACCCTAATCTGCCCCTTGCGGGCACCCAATCACCCACCCACACCCTCAGATAGCCCCCCAGACCCCCTCTGATCAACTTGCCAGTGCATTGCTTGCATATATTCTCCTCTGTAATCACCTACTAATCACCTACCAATCACCCCGTCACCCTCTGTCACCACCTGTCACTGCTACCCATCAGATCAGACCCTAATCTGCCCCTTGCGGGCACCAAATCACCCGCCCACACCATCAGATAGCCCCCCAGACCCCCTCTGATCAACTCACCAGTGCATTGCTTGCATATTTTCTCCCCTGTAATCACCCACTGATCACCTATCAATCACCTCGTCACCCCGTCACCACCTGTCACTGCTACCCATCAGATCAGACCCTAATCTGCCCCTTGCAGGCACCCAATCACCCAACCACACCCTTAGATAGCCCCCCAGGCCCCCTCTGATCACCTTCCCGGTGCATTATTTACATCTGTTTTTCCCTCTAATCACTCACTGATCACCCATAAATCACCCATCAATCACCCCCTCTAACCACCCATCACTGCTACCCATCAGATCAGACCCTCATCTGCCCCTTGCGGGCACCCAATGACCCGCCCACACCCTCAGATCGCCCTCAGAAACCCCCCCCCCCCTTCCCCAGATCACCTCCACAGTGCATTGCTTGCATCTATTACCCCCTCTATTCATACCCCGAGACACCCATCAATCACCTCCTGTCACCACCTGTCACCCCCTAGCACTCCTACCCATCAGATCAGGCCCTAATTTGCCCCGTGTGGGCTCCTGATCACTCGGCCAAACCCTCAGATACCCCTCAGATCCCCTTCCGATCACCTCCCCAATGCATTGATTGCATCTGTTCTCCCCTCTAATCACACCCTGAGACACCCATCAATCACCTCCTGTCACCACCTGTCACCCCCTAGCACTCCTATCCATCAGATCAGGCCCTAATCTTCCCCCTGCAGGCTTCTGATCACCTGCCCAAACCCTCACCCGCCCCACCGCAGTGACAGAATTTTTTTTTTCTGATCACTGCTGGTACGACTTAATTGTGGCGGAGACCAACCGTTATGCCACACAATACACAACCGCCAATCCAAGAAGCTACTATGCCCAGCCTTTTCGGTGGAAGCCACTCCAAGTTTCCGAGCGTAACATTTTTTGGGGCCTTCTCCTTAACATGGGTCTAGTCAAAAAGAATGTATTGCGGTCTTATTGGTCCTCATAATATACTGTTCCTTATACTGAGCTGTGCTGCCTACTCCACTCCATGTATCCTGGCCTTATGCTGTGCTACCCGCTCCATACTATCTACTGGGCCACATGCTGTGCTGGACTGTCTGCTCCATACCATCTACCTGGGCCATCTTCTGTGTAGTGCCGCCTGCCCCGTCCACCCACTGGGCCCGCTCCATGTCCACCTTTGTGAAACATTCTGTGCTGCCCGCTCCATACCATCCTTTTGTGCCGTCATACCATCCACCTGGGCCATACGCTGTGCTGCGCTGCCTGCTCAATACTACCTACTGGTGCCCTACACTTCGCTGAGCTGCCTGCTCCACAACGCCACACACTGCGCCGTGTCTGCCTGATGCCAAATCAGGCCACAGTCTGACTCTGCACCGTTCCTTGTGTCCCCCTACCCATCCCGGGTGTGCTTGCTGCCTGACCCCCGATCCCCCTCCATCAGCCTTTCGACTAGGCTGGGCTCCGCTGTCTTGCTCCACATGAGCAGCCCGTGCCTCCCTCTGCCCTGAACTTAAACACCTGCTCCTACTTGTGCTCATGGGCTCAGAACGGTCACAAAATACTGCCAGCCTATCCAGAGAGGCCCTCCTTAAATGGGAACCCCCACACAGCCCCAAGCCTCCATGGGGCACCCCCCTGTGGGATGCTGTCTCCGCCCACATCAAATACCTAGTCTCCAAGTGGGCACCGAACAAACGCCGCCACAGAGGTAGGAGGGCTGGGGCCCTGGTCCGACTCAAGAGGAAAGGACTACGCTCTCCCGTCCCTGCCATCGTACTTGCGAATGTCTGCTCACTTCCCAACAAACTGGACAAGCTGCTGCTCCTACTTAGTAGCAAACCCCAGGTCAGCAAGAACACCCCTGTTCTCTGCTTCACCGAGACCTGGCTGAGCGACAGCATCCCCGACAACTCTCTACTTGTACCAGGCTACAACCTCCTAAGAGCAGACCGTGACATAGCCCTCTCGGGGAAAACGAGAGGTGGGGGCATCTGCTTTTATATCAACACCTCCTGGTGCTCTAACATCACCACTCTCAACAGGACCTGTACCCCAGATGTCGAGTTCCTGGCCATAAACTGCAGGCCTCAATACTCCCCCAGGGAGTTCTCTTCCCTTGTCCTCATTGGGGTCTACATCCCACCCGACGCATGCTCCCAGACTGCACTGCGAGCCCTCAGTGACCATATCTCGCGGTGGGAAACATCCCTCCCAGAGGCTCTGATCATCATCCTGGGCGACTTTAACAAGGCAAAGCTACGACATGAGTTACCCCGCTACAAGCAGCACATAACCTGCCCTACCAGAAACTGTAACACCCTGGACCACTGCTACACGGTCCATAAGAATGCATACAAGGCCACCCAAGGAGCCCCTCTGGGAAACTCTGACCATAACACAATCCACCTGATCCCCACCTACAGGCGGCTCCTGGAGACCTCTAAGCCCACCGTCAAAACCATCAAAAAATGGACAGCAAAAGCAAAACTGGAACTCCAAGCCTGTTTTGACACCACCGACTGGACGACCCTGAAGGCACCCTCCCTTGATGAATGGGCCGAGAATGTCACCTCCTACATTAGCTTGTGCGAAGAAGCGTGTATCCCATCCAAGACCTTCAGGATTTTCCCCAATAACAAGCCTTAGTTTAATGATAAGCTCCGCCGACTTTGGAAACGCAAAGAGGAAGCGCACAGGTCTGGCTCCCCTGAGAAATACAGAGAGGCCAGGTACGCCCTGAAAAGAGAACTGCAATCAGCAAAGAGGGCCTACTCCGATAAGCTGGGGCTCTGCCTCCAATCAAACAATACACGGGAGGTATGGAAGGGCCTGAGAGCAGCCACGAACTTCAAACCTGCACCTCAGCCTGCGACCCCGAGCCTTCGGCTGGCGGAGGAGCTCAATGAGTTCTACTGCAGGTTCGAGCAACATCCAAACCTGCACGTGGACCAAACAGCCACGGCCAAGGTGACCCCCCCTTCGGGTGAGCTCGGCGCCCTGGCTCCTGTTGCTGTCCAGGAATTAGAGGTACTCTGGCACCTCCGTAAGCTGAATCCCAGGAAATCTTCTGGCCCAGATGGAGTGTCATCGATCTGCCTGAGAACCTGTGCTGATCAGTTAGCCCCTGTGCTCACCTCCCTATTCGAGCAGTCACTATCAGACGGTACAGTCCCCTCCTGTTTCAAGCGGTTCGCAATTGTACCAGTCCCCAAAAATCCGGCAGCACGGAGCACAACAACTTCCGACCAGTAGCCCTAACTTCCAACATCATGAAGCTCCTTGCCCACCTGAAGAGGTACACGGATGCTCACCTCGACCAGCTCCAATTTGCTTATAGGGCAAACAGATCCGTGGAGGACGCCATCAACGCCAGCCTGGCATACATCACAGAGCACCTAGACAACCCTGCCTCCTACGCTAGGATCCTGTTTCTGGATTTTAGCTCAGCGTTCAGCACAATCTGCCCAGACATCCTGCTCACCAATCTGGCGCAGCTTGGAGTAGACCCCACCCTTCGAGCATGGATCAAGGACTTCCTGACAAACAGAACGCAACAGGTGAAGCTCAGCAACTGCTACTCCAGCGTTAGAACCACCAATACAGGGGCTCCACAAGGCTGTGTACTGTCACCACTATTGTTCTCCCTCTATACCAACAATTGCATATCATCCGTGGACTCTGTGAAAGTCATCAAATTTGCAGACGACACCACTATCATCGGCCTAATTGGCAGCAACGGAGAGCATGAGTACCGCAGCGAAGTCGAGATAATCTGTAACTGGTGCAGAGACAACAACCTAGTACTCAACACGCAAAGACTGTTGAACTAGTTGTAGACTTCAGTAGGAACCCTCCACCCCTCCCACCTGTCCACATTGGGGGTACCGAAGTCTCGAGGGTGACTTTCGTGCGGTTCCTCGGCACGACTCTCACCAACAACCTGAATGTAATGATTGGTGTCAGCAAAGGCAGAATCTGATTATTAGGTGATCTGCAGTATCACCTATAATGCAGATATATCAGAAGGCTGCCATGACAACAAATACAGAAGGTGTAACAGGTATAGCCACACACAAGAGATGTATCCTACTAATATAATAAATGGGAAAGTTCGGATGTTTGGATGTTTGTTACTCGATCACGCAAAAATGGCTAAACGGATTTGAATGAAATTTGTCACACACATAGTAAATTACCTGGAATAAAGTATAGGATACGTTTTATTCCCATAACTAAAAAGGGGGCGGAGACAAATACAAATTTCACTGGAAAATGTAAACTGCAGCCATTCTTACACTGTTCATGGTAGGGTTCTCAAACTTTGCACAGTTGGTCGCTGGGTGACTGGGATTAATATTCAGAAAGGTGGGTGGAGTCTTTAAAAGCCAATCAAAATTAACCTATTGATTTTCAAGGGGAATATTTACATTGCTGCCATTCTTGCACTGTTAATGGCACAAGCCTCAAACCTGGTACAGTTGATCATTGGGTGACTGGGGTTCAATTTGAGAAAGGAGGGTGGAGCCACAAACAGCCAATTAGATTTGTTTCATTCCAATGCAAATTATTGATGCCAAACACAGCAAAGCTCACAAACTTGGCAATTGAGTAATTGATTAATTGTGTGTGAGGGTTAGAAAAGTGGGCACAGCCAACACCAGCCAAATACATAAGTGGGCAACACATGGTCATAAGTGGGCGGAGACAAATACAAATTTTACTGGGAAAATGTAAACTGCAGCCATTCTTACACTAATAATTGTAGGGTTCTCAAACTTTGCACAGTTAATTACTGGGTGACTGGGATTAATATTCAGAAAAGTGGGTGGAGCCTACAAAAGCCAATCAAAATTTACCTATTGATTTTTCAGGGGAATATTTCATTGCTGCCATTCTTGCACTGTTAATGGCACAAGCCTCAAACCCTTTTACAATTGATCACTGGGTGACTGGGGTTTGAATTGATAAAAGGGGGTGGAGCCACAAACAGACAATCTTATTTGTTTCATTTTAATGCAGGTTATGGATGCCAAAACCCAAAAAGCTCACAAACTTGGTCATTGAGTAATTGTGTGTTAAGGTTAGGAAAAGTGGGCGCAGCCAACACCAGCCAAATACATAATCGGCCAATACCGGGTCATCAGTGGGCGGAGACAAATACACATTTCACTGAGAAAATGTAAACTGCAGCCATAATGTAAACTGCAGCCATTCTTAAACTGTTAATGGTAGGGTTCTCAAACTTTGCACAATTGGTCACTGGGTGACTGGGATTAAAACTCGGAAAAGTGGGTGGAGCCTACAAAAGAAAATCAAAATTCACCTATTGATTTTCAAGGAGAATATGTAATTGCTGCCATTCTTGTACTGATAATGGCACAAGCCTTAAACCTGGTACAGTTGGTCACTGGGTGACTGGGGTTCAAATTTAGACAAAGGGGTGGAGCCACAAACAGCCAATCAGATTTGTTTAATCTCAATGCAAATTATTGATGCCAAAGACCACAAAGCGCACAAACTTGGTCATTAAGTAATTGTGTGTTAGGGTTAGAAAAAGTAGGCGGAGCCAACACCAGCCTAATACATACCCGAACAATGCCAGGAAATCAGTGGGTGGAGAAAAATACAAATTTCATTGGGAAAATGTAAACTGCAGCCATTCTTACACTGGTAATGGTAGGGTTCTCAAACTTTGCACAGTTGGTCACTGGGTGACTGGGATTGATATTCAGAAAGGTGGGTGGAGCGTACAAAAGCCAATCAAAATCCACCTATTGATTTTTAAGGGGAATATTTAATTTCTGCCATTCTTACACTGTTAATGGCACAGGCCTCTTGCACTGTTAATCACCTGTACCTGGTACACTTGGTCATTGGATGATTTGGGTTCAAATTCAGAAAAGGGGTGGAGCCACAGCCAATCAGATTTATTTTATTTCAATGCAAATTATTGATGCCAAAGACCGCAAAGCTCACAAACTTGGTCATTAAGTAATTAAGTAATTGTTCGTTAGGGTAAGGAAAAGGGGACGGGGCCAACACCAGCCTAATACGTACCTGGGCAACGCCGGGCGTACAGCTAGTAATGAATAATGCTTGGTGCAACAGTAGTACTGATAGCTGGAAATTGCCTCACCAGAGGAGCTGGTGAGTGTTATCAGAATAAAGACTGAAACCAGAGGAGCTGGTGGTTGTATCAGTACAGAAGCCCTCACCAGAGGAGCTGGTGGGTACTATCTGTATAGCGGCTTTCACCAGAGGAGCTGGAGGATGTGATTAGTACAGTAGCCCTCACCAGAGTGACAAGGGCTCACTGGTGAGTAGAGTAGTCAGACAGATCGGTTTGGCAACAGACAGGAAGATACAGTACAAAGTCGGCAGGCAAGAGGATAAAGGTAATACAGGCAGAGTTAGCAACAGGATCAGATGGGCTAAAGTACAGAGACGTTAAGCGGAAGGGAAGTCAGAAGATAGCCAGAGTCATACACAAATAACTAAGCAATATCTCAATAACAATGATAATCCTAGTCTGTGTGAAATCCCCGGTTTCCTCCCGGATCAAAGCACACCGGATCTATCTAAGGGTCTGAGTGCTAACACGTAGCATTCGCAACAGCAGACAAAGAAGGACTGAATCCTTCCGAGCTTAAGAGCCCGAGGAGACCTCACAGCACGCCCCCCTGCGTCCGGCCAATCAGCAGCGGCGGGCGCATGACGTGACATCAGCCGACCCGTAGGTCAGCTGAGCCGCCTCCTTGCCGCATAAAGTCCGTGATAGTGCGCGCGCGCACGCATCACAACAACCCTATGGGCAGCTGACAAACCCGACGCCGGCGTGCTAGACGCCGGAGGCACGGGTGACATACTGGCCAACAGAACAGAGGCAGCTGCGGAGGATGCCAGGCTACCCGCAGCTGCCTCCTCCATGTCCCCCTCAGACACACTGGGTAGCAGAGTGGAGGCAGCTGCGGAGGATGCTAGACTACCCGCAGCTGCCTCCTCCATATTCCTTACACTGAAGTGGGGTCAGAACACCACCAAAATCCAGAAGAAATCTCAGCAGAGGTTGTTCTTCCTGCGCCAACTGAAGAGATTCGGCATGCTCAGGGAACTACTGACCAGCTTTTATACTGCCACTGTAGAATCCATCCTCTGCTCCTCAGTCATAGGGCCTGATTCACAAAGCGGTGCTAACAGTTAGCACCCTGGTGAAAAGCCCTTTATCATGCCTAAACTCAGTTTAGGCATGATAAGTTTAGGTGTGATAAGTTTAGGTGTGATAAGTTTAGGCATGATAAGTTTAGGTGTGATAAGTTTAGGCATGATAAGTTTAAGCGCCAACTGCATTAGCACCGCAGTGCACAGCTGATCAAAAGTTTTACGCTAGCAAAGACTGGTGCACTTCGTATAAAGTTTAATGGCGCTGCTTTGTGTGTGGGACTTTGCAAGCGATCTAAACTTATCTAAACTTAGCATGCCTAAACTTATCACACCTAAAGTTATCATGCCTAAACTTATCACACCTAAACTGGCTTTTCACCAGAGTGGTGCAATGGCTGTCATGCCTAAAGTCTCTAACTGGGTTAGCACCGCTTTGTGAATCGAGCCCATTGTCTGGTACGTGGGCACAATGGCTACTGATAAACACAAACTGCAGAGAGTCATAGCTGATGAAGAGAGAATCATCGGTCTCCTCTTCCACCTCTTGATCTTCTCCACTCTGCTAGGATGAGGAAGAGGGCCACTGTGATCTCCCACGACCCCTCCCACCCAAGAAGTCACTACTTCAAGCTCCTCCCACTGGGCCGACGCTACAGGACTATACCATGCAAAACCACCAGATGGAAGAACACCTTCTTCCCCCAAGCTGTTCGGCTGCTGAACTCCAACCTCCCCCTGCCAGGCCCGCCTACTGGCATGCCCTAGCGGGGTCTCTCAGTCGGTTCTGGCCGGCTGCTGAACTTCATCCTCCCCTTGCCAGGCCCGCCTACTGGCCCGCCCTAGCGGGGGGGCCAGCACCATCATCATCATTACTGTGAATAATTTAATTGGACTGCTCCTGCACAGCAGGAAGAAACACTATGCCATGTGATGACCCAAGACTGTCATGTATACTATCACTGCTGTTCTAAATTGTCTGTGTTGTGAGTCTTGTTCTCCCATACTATGTCTATGCCATGTGTACCACAAATAATTCTGAATACAGCTCTTGCTGTATTTGGCAAAATAAATATGATTCTGATTCTGATTCTACGTACCCAATACATCACATGCCCATGTTCTCTGCTGCCATGTCCAGGTCACTATTTGAGAACATCCTGCGCTTCCTGCACTTCAGTGCCAATACAACCTGCCATCTAAGAGGCCACCCTGCTTATGACCAGTTCCACAAAATTCGGCCCCTCATAGACCACCTGTCATCAAAATTTGCAGATGCTTATACCCCTAAACAGGCATTTTGAGGCATTTGGTTTCCAGACTACTCCTCGCGGTTTTGTGCCCCTAAAATGCCAGGGCAGTATAGGAACCCCACCAAGTGACCCCATTTTAGAAAGAAGACACCCCGAGGTATTCCATTAGGTGTATTATGAGTTCATAGCTAATACTCCTAGATCGGCCCTCTGCCTTCGACACTGTTGACCATACCCTACTTCTCCAGACCCTCTCAACACTGGGAATCAAGGGCCTAGCACACTCCTGGCTCAACTCTTACCTGTATGGACGTTCTTTCATGGTCTCCTATGCCAATACCAACTCCTCTCCGCGCCCACTGTCTGTGGGAGTACCACAAGGGTCCGTCCTTGGACCCCTCCTCTTTTTCATTTATACCCATGGCCTGGGACAGATAATAAGCTCTTTTGGGTTTCAATATCACCTCTATGCTGATGACACCCAAATTTATTGTTCTGCCCCAGACCTCTCCACACTACTATCCAAAGTCCCCGAATGTCTATCCGCTGTATCTACATTTATGTCATCCCACTTCCTTAAACTCAATATGAGCAAAACGGAGATTGTGATAGTTCCACCTTCGCTCTCTGTTCCACCTCCCATTGTCACAATTAATGTAGATAACACCCCAATAGCATCAACCCCCAAAGCTAGTTGCCTAGGGGTAACTCTGGACTCTTAGCTCTCCTTTAAACCACATATTAACACTTTAACTACCTCCTGCTACTTCCATCTCGAAAACATTTCCAGAATCCGTCCTTTCCTTTCACAAGAAGCAACTAAAATGCTTGTGCATGCCCTAATCATCTCCCGTCTTGACTACTGCAACACCCTACTCTGTGGTCTACCAAAATGCAGACTGGCACCTCTCCAATCCATACTAAACTCTGTGGCCCGTCTCATCCACCTCTCTTCTAGATCCTCTGAGGCAGCCCCTCTCTGCCAATCCCTCCATTGGTTACCAGTTGCCCAAAGGATCCAGTTTAAACTTCTCACACTTGCATACAAAGCTCTACACAAGCTATAACCTCCATACATTTCTTCTTTAATCTCCAGATACTTGCCCGCCCAGATCCTCCGTTCCTCACAGGAGACACCTTTGTCCTCCAGCCTAGTCACCTCCTCTCACTTTCGCATCCAAGACTTCTCAAGGGCTGTCCCTCTCCTTTGGAACTCTCTCCCTCAGCCAGTTCATCATGCCAAGAGTCTGGAAACCTTCAAACGTACTCTGAAAACACACCTGTTCAGACAAGCCTATAATTTGCTATAGGCAGCACTGAAGGCACACTGGCTCACCCACTAATCCTTGTGTTTCCTTCCCTTTTGTTTCCTCCCCACTACCCTCTAGATTGTAAGCTCGCAAGGGCAGGGACCTCCTCCTAGTGTTTCTCATACTGCTGTAATTTTAACATATGTACATGTACCAACTACATATCAACTATGTATGTATCTGTATTTATTCTATTCAATGGCATGACTGTACAGTGTCTTGTATTTCTTATGTATATTTGTTCCCCATTATTTGTTTCTACTATGTAGAGCGCTACAGAAGATGTTGGCACTATATAAATTAAAAAAAATAATAATAATAAATAGATTTTATTTGTTGTCAAAAGTTAGCGGAAATTGATTTTTATTGCGTTTTTTTTTTTTTTCCACAAAGTGTCATTTTCCACTAACTTGTGACAAAAAATAAAAACTTCTATGAACTCACCATACACCTAACGGAATACCTTGGGGTGTCTTCTTTCTAAAATGGGGTCACTTGTGGGATTCCAATACTGCCCTGGTATTTTAGGGGCCCTAAGTAGTCTAGAAACCAAATGCCTCAAAATGACCTGTGAATAGGACGTTGGGCCCCTTAGCGCACCTAGGCTGCAAAAAAGTGTCACTCATGTGGTATCGCCGTACTCAGGACAAGTAGTATAATGTGTTTTGGGGTGTATTTTTACACATACCCATGCTGGGTGGGAGAAATATCTCTGTAAATGTACAATTGTGTGGAAAACAATCAAAAAAATCTCATTTACAGAGAAATTTCTCCCACCCAGCATGGGTATGTGTAAATATACACCCCAACACACATTATACTATTTCTCCTGAGTAGGGCAATACCACATGTGTGACACTTTTTTGCAGCCTAGGTGCGCTAAGGGGCCCAAAGTCCTATGAGCACCTTTAGGCTTTACAGGGGTGCTTACAATTTAGTACCCCCCAAAATGCCAGGACAGTAAACACACCCCACAAATGACCCCATTTTGGAAAGTAGACATCCCAAAGTATTCAGAGAGGGGCATGGCGAGTCTGTGGCAGATTTATTTTTGTTTGTCACAAGTAGTGTTGGGCGAACACCGAGATGTTCAGGTTCGCGAACGTTCGCCGAACATCGCCGCGATGTTCGGGTGTTCGCGCCGAACTCCGAACATAATGGAAGTCAATGGGGACCCGAACTTTCGTGCTTTTTAAAGCTTCCTTACATGCTACATACCCCAAATTTGCAGGGTATGTGCACCTTGGGAGTGCGTACAAGAGGAAAAAAAAATATTTGAAAAAGAGCTTATAGTTTTTGAGAAAAGTGATTGTAAAGTTTCAAAGGAAAAACTGTCTTTTAAATGTGGAAAATGTCATGTTTCTTTGCACAGGTAACAAGCTTTTTGTCGCCATGCAGTCATAAATGTAATACAGAGAAGAGGTTCCAGGAAAAGGGACCGGTAACGCTAACCCAGCACCAGCAGCAGCACACGTGATGGAACAGGAGGAGGCGCAGGAGGAGAAGGCCACGCTTTTTGAGACACAACAACCCAGGCCTTGCATGAGGACAAGAAGCGTGTGGATAGCATGCTTTGTACCGCCATGCAGTCATAAATGTAATAAAGATAAGAGGTTCCATAAACAGGGACCGGAAACGCTAACCCAGCAGCAGCACACGTGATGTAACAGGAGGAGGCGCAGGAGGAGAAGGCCACGCTTTGAGACACAACAACCCAGGCCTTGCAGGAGGACAAGAAGCGTGCGGATAGCATGCTTTTTTTCCGCCATGCAGTCATAAATGTAATAAAGATGAGAGGTTCCATAAATAGGGACCAGCAACGCTAACCCAGCAGCAGCAACAGCACACGTGATGGAACAGGAGGAGGTGCAGGAGGAGAAGGCCACGCTTTGAGACACAACAACCCAGGCCTTGCATGAGGACAAGAAGCATGCGGATAGCATGCTTTTTACCGCCATGCAGTCATAAATGTAATAAAGATGAGAGGTTCCATAAACAGGGACCGGCAACGCTAACCCAGCAGCAGCAGACGTGATGGAACAGGAGGAGGCGCAGGAGGCGAAGGCCACGCTTTGAGACACAACAACCCAGGCCTTGCAGGAGGACAAGAAGCGTGCGGATAGCATGCTTTTTTCCGCCATGCAGTCATAAATGTAATAAAGATGAGAGGTTCCATAAACAGGGACCGGCAACGCTAACCCAGCAGCAGCAGACGTGATGGAACAGGAGGAGGCGCAGGAGGAGAAGGCCACGCTTTGAGACACAACAACCCAGGCCTTGCAGGAGGACAAGAAGTGTGCGGATAGCATGCTTTTTTCCGCCATGCAGTCATAAATGTAATAAAGATGAGAGGTTCCATAAACAGGGACCGGCAACGCTAACCCAGCAGCAGCAGACGTGATGGAACAGGAGGAGGCGCAGGAGGAGAAGGCCATGCTTTGAGACACAACAACCCAGGCCTTGCAGGAGGACAAGAAGCGTGCGGATAGCATGCTTTTTTCGGCCATGCAGTCATAAATGTAATAAAGATGAGAGGTTCCATAAACAGGGACCGGCAACGCTAACCCAGCAGCAGCAGCAGCAGCAGACGTGATGGAACAGGAGGAGGCGCAGGAGGAGAAGGCCACGCTTTGAGACACAACAACCCAGGCCTTGCATGAGGACAAGAAGCGTGCGGATAGCATGCTTTTTACCGCCATGCAGTCATAAATGTAATAAAGATGAGAGGTTCCATAAACAGGGACCGGCAACGCTAACCCAGCAGCAGCAGACGTGATGGAACAGGAGGAGGCGCAGGAGGAGAAGGCCACGCTTTGAGACACAACAACCCAGGCCTTGCATGAGGACAAGAAGCATGCGGATAGCATGCTTTGTACCGCCATGCAGTCATAAATGTAATAAAGATGAGAGGTTCCATAAACAGGGACCGGCAACGCTAACCCAGCAGCAGCAGACGTGATGGAACAGGAGGAGGCGCAGGAGGAGAAGGCCATGCTTTGAGACACAACAACCCAGGCCTTGCAGGAGGACAAGAAGCGTGCGGATAGCATGCTTTTTTCGGCCATGCAGTCATAAATGTAATAAAGATGAGAGGTTCCATAAACAGGGACCGGCAACGCTAACCCAGCAGCAGCAGCAGCAGCAGACGTGATGGAACAGGAGGAGGCGCAGGAGGAGAAGGCCACGCTTTGAGACACAACAACCCAGGCCTTGCATGAGGACAAGAAGCGTGCGGATAGCATGCTTTTTACCGCCATGCAGTCATAAATGTAATAAAGATGAGAGGTTCCATAAACAGGGACCGGCAACGCTAACCCAGCAGCAGCAGACGTGATGGAACAGGAGGAGGCGCAGGAGGAGAAGGCCACGCTTTGAAACACAACAACCCAGGCCTTGCATGAGGACAAGAAGCATGCGGATAGCATGCTTTGTACCGCCATGCAGTCATAAATGTAATAAAGATGAGAGGTTCCATAAACAGGGACCGGCAACGCTAACCCAGCAGCAGCAGACGTGATGGAACAGGAGGAGGCGCAGGAGGAGAAGGCCACGCTTTGAGACACAACAACCCAGGCCTTGCATGAGGACAAGAAGCGTCCGGATAGCATGCTTTGTACCGCCATGCAGTCATAAATGTAATAAATATGAGAGGTTCAATAAACAGGGACCGGCAACGCTAACCCATCACAGATGGTCATTGTTCATGTTACTTGGTTGGGGTCCGGGAGTGTTGCATAGTCGTTTCCAATCCAGGATTGATTCATTTTAATTTGAGTCAGACGGTCTGCATTTTCTGTGGAGAGGCGGATACGCCGATCTGTGACGATGCCTCTGGCAGCACTGAAACAGCGTTCCGACATAACGCTGGCTGCTGGGCAAGCCAGAACCTCTATTGCGTACATTGCCAGTTCGTGCCAGGTGTCTAGCTTCGATACCCAATAGTTGAAGGGTGCAGATGGATTGTTCGACACAGCTACGCCATCTGACATGTAGTCCTTGACCATCTTCTCCAGGCGATAGGTGTTGGAGGTGGATCTGCACGCTTGCTGTTCTGTGGGCTGCTGCTGCATGGGTGTCAGAAAATTTTCCCACTCCAAGGACACTGCCGATACCATTCCCTTTTGGGCACTAGCTGCGGGTTGTGTTGTTTGCTGCCCTCCTGGTCGTCCTGGGTTTGCGGAAGTCAGTCTGTCGGCGTACAACTGGCTAGAGGAGGGGGAGGATGTCAATCTCCTCTCTAAAGTCTCCACAAGGGCCTGCTGGTATTCTTCCATTTTGACCTGTCTGACTCTTTCTGCAAGCAGTTTTGGAACATTGTGTTTGTACCGTGGATCCAGAAGTGTATAAACCCAGTAATTGGTGTTGTCCAGAATGTGCACAATGCGTGGGTCGCGTTCAATGCAGTCTAGCATGAATTGAGCCATGTGTGCCAGAGTCCTGCCAGAATCCTCATCATCCTCTTGTGAGCGTTGTGATAGTTGTTGTGATGCATCATAGTCGTCACCTTCTTCCTGGTCTGCTTCTGCTGACCATTCGCGCTGAATTGTGGAAGTCCAACGTGCACCGCTCTGGCCCTCGTCAGTGGTGGCAGGAAATTCCTGCTCCAACTCCAGCTGTTCCTCCTCCTCTTCTTCGTCATAGCTGCTGGGGCCAGCGTTTCCTGAGGCGGATGGCCTGATGTTGGTACCATCACACTGATCGTTTTCTCCTTCAGATTCCCCCAGTTGCATCATGACAGCTGTTTCCTTGATTTTCAACATTGACCTCTTCAGTAAACACAGCAGTGGTATGGTAATGCTGACTGAAGAGTTGTCACTGCTCACAAGCAACGTGGACTGCTCAAAATTTTGGAGGACTTGGCAGAGGTCCAACATGTTGGCCCAATCGGATCCACAGAAGCTTGGCAGCTGTCCGGATGCGCCTCGGTACTGCGCCGTCATGTACTGGACCACTGCACTCTTCTGCTCGCAAAAGCGGGCTAGCATGTGCAGCGTAGAATTCCAGCGCGTAGGGACATCACACAGCAAGCGATGGTGGGGGAGATTGAAGCGCTCCTGCATCTTGGCGAGTGCCCCCGAAGCAGTACTGGAATTTCTACAATGTTTGGCCACTCGTCGCACCTTCAACAGAAGATCGGCCACGCCTGGGTATGTCCTCAGGAACCGCTGAACTACTAGGTTCATCACGTGCGCCAGGCAAGGGATGTGTGTCAGCTTAGCCAACCTTAAAGTGCGAATGAGATTACTCCCATTATCACACACAACCATGCCCGGTTTCTGGTCCAGCGGTGCCAGCCACAAATCCGTCTGTTCCTTTATTCCCCTCCAAATATCCTCCCCTGTGTGCTGCTTATCCCCAAGGCAGATCAGCTTCAGCAACGCTTGCTGACGCATGCCAACAGCTGTGCTGCACTGCTTCCACGATCCTACTGCTGCTGGGTTAGCGTTTCCGGATGAGGTACAGCTTTGAGATGCGTTGGAGGAGAAGGAGTCAGAGAGGTAGGTGCTGCTGTTGTTATCCAGTGGGAGGGACGGCGGTGCAGCTGTTTGCGGCGTGGGCAACACCCGCGCCGTAGCAGGTGAGGAATCTCTGCCAGGCTCCACAAGGTTTACCCAGTGCGCGGTAAGGGAGATGTATCGACCCTGGCCGAACGCACTCGTCCAGGTGTCAGTGGTGAGGTGAACCTTGCAGGCAACGGCATTCTTCAAGCTTCAGGTTATTTTGCTGACCACGTGCTCATGCAACTCAGGCACTGCAGAGTGCGCAAAGTGGTAGCGGCTGGGAACCACGTAACGTGGGATGGCCACTGACATCATGCCCTTGAAGCTGTTATGGCAGCATTTCGCAGGCCAGAAGCTTGGCTATGCTGGCTGTTACTGCCACGGCCCGGGGGTCATTTGCTGGCAATTTCCTCTTTCCTCTTGCGATCAAACATCTCCGAGACAGACAACTGAACCGTAGGGCTGCACACTGAAGGGCTGTTGGTTGTTGTGTTTGATGAAGACTGGGAGACCTCAAGAGCACTACTCCGGAAAGTGACAGTGTCAGCGTCTGATGTTTGTGAATGTTGTGAACCACGCAATGGCTGGCCTACTGCTGCTGCTGAGGCGGGTCTGGTGGTGAGTCTGGTGACCCCAAGGGAGGCAGTGTTGCTGGTACCTTGTCCTGCCGCGTTTGCCCACAGAGTGGGATGTTTGGATAGCATGTGGCGGCTCATGCTGGTGGTGGAGAGGTTGTTAATACTTTTCCCCCTGCTCAGGCGGGTCTTGCACACCTTGCAAATCGCCATAGTACCATCCTCAGTGCAGTCTTCAAAGAAAGCCCAGACTTTGGAGCACCTGCCTTGCTGGCGATTTCTGTTTGCGCCTCTTTTGCCTCTCACTTGAACTTCCAGCCTTGTGGTGCCTGAAATTGCGCGCCGCCTACCTTGTGGCACAAGGCGAACTCGTGCAGCAGTGGGTTCTTCAACAGACTCATCTGTGCTGCTGCTACGATGGCGATGTTCTTGTTCACAAACAAAATCTGGGTCTATGTCCACATTGTCCATACCCTCCTCTTCCATCTCCTGAAACTTGTCATATGTCATTGTGGGGGGCCGCCGCCGCCGTGGAGTAGAGCTCCCCAGAACAACCTCACCGCAGCTCACTCCAACGTCGTCTTCCAGATCTTTTCGGCCGACCTCCTGCAATTGCAACCCCTCCTGCCCAACTTGCTCTGGGATTTGGGTTTCAAAGTCCTCGGACTCGCCTTGCATTTCAGTGCGCGGTGCATTTCCCACAGTTAATGGTTGTGAATCCGGGCACAACATTTCTGGCTGTTCCTCCATTGACCTTTCAAAGGTGGAAGTTTGTTGGGCTGGGAATAGCTCCTGCGAATACCCCATTGTGTCCTGAGGTAATTCATCGGACTGCTTATCTGGCAGTTGTGTGCGTGGTGTCGCTGCCGGTTGTGTCAGCTTTGTGCCCACTGGCTCCTTGTAACTGGCTGAGGACTTGGACCTCGTGCGTGATGTGCTGGTGCTGCTTAACCCACTGCTGGACGCTTGAGAGGTCATCCAAGTAATTATCTGGTACTGTTCTTTTGGATTTGTGAGGGTTGTTGTCCTGGACAACATGGGCGGTATTGAGTGGGTTTTCTTGGGTGCTCCCCTGTGGCCTGTACGTGAACCGTCAGGGGAAACACCTCTTCCCTTGCCCCTCCCTCTTTCACCGGATTTCTTCCTCATTTCACTTATCCTTAAAGTACACGCTGACTGGCAGCAGTACAGTGGCAGTACAGAAATGCTATACAGTGGTGGGTGAGCGGTGTACCACTATTCCCAGCAGCGACACAGAGCACAATGCTATACAGTGGTGGGTGAGCGGTGTACCACTATTCCCAGCAGCGACACAGAGCACAATGCTATACAGTGGCGGGTGAGCGGTGTACTACTGTTCCCAGCAGACAGAGTGGCAGTAAACCAAATGCTATATAGTGTGGCTGAGCAAGGTACACAGAGTGGCAGTAAACACAATGCTATATAGTGTGGCTGAGCGAGCGGTGTACTACTGTTCCCAGCAGACACAGAGTGGCAGTAAACACAATGCTATATAGTGTGCTGGGTGAGCGGTGTACACAGAGTGGCAGTAAACACAATGCTATATAGTGTGGCTGAGCGAGCGGTGTACTACTGTTCCCAGCAGACACAGAGTGGCAGTAAACACAATGCTATATAGTGTGGCTGAGCGAGCGGTGTACTACTATTCCCAGCAGACACAAAGTGGCAGTAAACACAATGCTATATAGTGTGGCTGAGCGAGGTACACAGAGTGGCAGTAAACAGAATGCTATATAGTGTGGCTGAGCGAGCGGTGTACTACTATTCCCAGCAGACACAGAGTGGCAGTAAACACAATAATGCTATATAGTGTGGCAGAGCGAGGTACACAGAGTGGCAGTAAACAAAATGCTATATAGTGTGGCTGAGCGAGCGGTGTACTACTATTCCCAGCAGACACAGAGTGGCAGTAAACACAATAATGCTATATAGTGTGGCTGAGCGAGGTACACAGAGTGGCAGTAAACAGAATGCTATATAGTGTGGCTGAGCGTGTGGTGTACTACTATTCCCAGCAGACACAGAGTGGCAGTAAACAGAATGCTATATAGTGTGGCTGAGCGAGCGGTGTACTACTATTCCCAGCAGACACAAAGTGGCAGTAAACACAATGCTATATAGTGTGGCTGAGCGAGGTACACAGAGTGGCAGTAAACAGAATGCTATATAGTGTGGCTGAGCGAGCGGTGTACTACTATTCCCAGCAGACACAGAGTGGCAGTAAACACAATAATGCTATATAGTGTGGCTGAGCGAGGTACACAGAGTGGCAGTAAACAAAATGCTATATAGTGTGGCTGAGCGAGCGGTGTACTACTATTCCCAGCAGACACAGAGTGGCAGTAAACACAATAATGCTATATAGTGTGGCTGAGCGAGGTACACAGAGTGGCAGTAAACAGAATGCTATATAGTGTGGCTGAGCGAGCGGTGTACTACTATTCCCAGCAGACACAGAGTGGCAGTAAACAGAATGCTATATAGTGTGGCTGAGCGAGCGGTGTACTACTATTCCCAGCAGACACAAAGTGGCAGTAAACACAATGCTATATAGTGTGGCTGAGCGAGGTACACAGAGTGGCAGTAAACAGAATGCTATATAGTGTGGCTGAGCGAGCGGTGTACTACTATTCCCAGCAGACACAGAGTGGCAGTAAACACAATAATGCTATATAGTGTGGCTGAGCGAGGTACACAGAGTGGCAGTAAACAAAATGCTATATAGTGTGGCTGAGCGAGCGGTGTACTACTATTCCCAGCAGACACAGAGTGGCAGTAAACACAATAATGCTATATAGTGTGGCTGAGCGAGGTACACAGAGTGGCAGTAAACAGAATGCTATATAGTGTGGCTGAGCGAGCGGTGTACTACTATTCCCAGCAGACACAGAGTGGCAGTAAACAGAATGCTATATAGTGTGGCTAAGCGAGCGGTGTACTACTATTCCCAGCAGACACAAAGTGGCAGTAAACACAATGCTATATAGTGTGGCTGAGCGAGGTACACAGAGTGGCAGTAAACAGAATGCTATATAGTGTGGCTGAGCGAGCGGTGTACTACTATTCCCAGCAGACACAGAGTGGCAGTAAACACAATAATGCTATATAGTGTGGCTGAGCGAGGTACACAGAGTGGCAGTAAACAAAATGCTATATAGTGTGGCTGAGCGAGCGGTGTACTACTATTCCCAGCAGACACAGAGTGGCAGTAAACACAATAATGCTATATAGTGTGACTGAGCGAGGTACACAGAGTGGCAGTAAACACAATGCTATATAGTGTGGCTGAGCGAGCGGTGTACTACTATTCCCAGCAGACACAGAGTGGCAGTAAACAGAATGCTATATAGTGTGGTTGAGCGAGGTACACAGAGTGGCAGTAAACACAATGCTATATAGTGTGGCTGAGCGAGCCGTGTACTACTATTCCCAGCAGCGACACAATGACTGGGGGGACCCTGGCTAGCGTGGCTGGAGCGCGAACTACCCTGCCTGCCTACCCAAAGCTAAACCCACAGACAAATGGCGGAGATATGACGTGGTTCCAGTATTTATTTACCCGAACCACGTGACAGTTCGGCCAATCAGAGCGCGTTCGGGTCCGAACCACGTGACCCGTTCGGCCAATCACAGCGCTAGCCGAACGTTCGGGGAACGTTCGGCCATGCGCTCTTAGTTAGGCCATGTGGCCGAACGGTTTAGCCGAACACCATCAGGTGTTCGGCCGAACTCGAACATCACCCGAACAGGGTGATGTTCTGCAGAACCCGAACAGTGGCGAACACTGTTCGCCCAACACTAGTCACAAGTTAGCAGAAATGGAAACTTTTTTTTATTTATTTTTTTTGCCACAAAGTGTCATTTTCTGCTAACTTGTGACAAAATAAAATCTTCTATGAACTCACCATGCCTCTTAGTGAATACTTTGGGATGCCTTCTTTCCAAAATGGGGTCATTTGGGGGGTATTTATACTATCCTGGAATTCTAGCACCTCATGAAAGGTGCTCAGAAAAGTCACAGATGCTTCAAAATGGAAAAATTCACTTTTTGCACCATAGTTTGCAAACGCTATAACTTTTACCCAAAACAATAAATATACACTTACTAGCTGACCCGCGGCGTACCATACGCCACATAAGAGGGTAGAGGGCAGGAAGGGGGTATTGGGCACAGCGGCAGGGAGGGGGGGTTGGACCCCCATGTGCGCTCCCCCTCCAGCTTAAGCTCAGCAGGAACCCCTCCTCACCTGGGTCCCCCATGTGCACTCACCCTCCAGCTTAAGCTCAGCAGGACCCCCCTCCCCCTCACCTGGGTCCCCCATGTGCGCTCCCCCTCCAGCTTAAGCTCAGTAGCAGCCGCCACTATTAGTAAGAGGCAGCGGGTGGGGATAACTCACCTCTTACGTGTTCCATCGTGCGTTCCACTGTCGTCACTTCCTGCAATGCAGAACACTGTATTGGTGTAATTTGCCTTTTTAAAACAGAAGGAAATCTGCAATAATTCAGCTATAAGTGAACATTTGTGGTTACCCACAATGCACTGCTACTAAATATGCAAATTACCCCTTTTCCCCCTTGGTAAGCCAAGCAAGCATCCAGAGCCACTGGTGTATAGCAAGCATATAGCTTTACATTTTACACAGCCATATCAAACCCACATGTGACAGCCTGTTTCAGACTTTTGGTCCTCATCAGTACATGGCAAGGATTGTTATGGCTGTATGAGATAGGGCTTGGACCAGTACAACAGAGTAACCAAGCAGCTCAGAGTGACCCAAACCACTCGGAATGTATAGGTGGATAAAAGGGACCAAAAAGCCCTTCTACTAAAAAAAATCAAAGCTTGGTGTAATTTGCCTTCTTAACACAGAAGAAAATCTTCAATAATCCAGCTATAAGCGAACATTTGAGATTACCCACAATGCACTGCTATTAAATATGCAAATTATTCCTTTTCACCCTTGGTAAGTCAAGCAAGCCTATAGCTTTAAGTTTTACACAGTCATAGCAAACCCACATCTGACAGCCAATTTCAGATGTTTGGTCCTCATCAGTAAATGGCAGGGATTGATACAGCTGTATAAGATAGGGCTTGGACCAGTACAACAGAGTAACCAAGCAGCTCAGGGTGACCCAAACTACTAAGAATGTATAGCAGGATAAAAGAGACCAAAAAGCCCTCCTACTAAAGAAAGCAATGCTTGGTGTAATTTTCCTTCCTAAAACAGAAGCAAATCTGCAATCATTCAGCTATAAGTGAACATTTGTGGTTACCCACAATGCACTGCTACTGAATATGCAAATTATCCCTCTTTGCCCTTGGTTTGATATGACACTACTTCTTCTTCTTGCTTGGACCAGCCCCTTCTTCTTGCTTGGACCAGCCCTGGGGGCAGGGCGCTACTTCTTCTTCTTGCTTGAAGGTTGAGGCACTTACTCTATTATATATATATAGAAGATAGATTGGATTTTTTTTTATCAAAGACATGTAGCACAATAAATGTGGACAAAATGTATATAGAAATTTTACTTTATTTGAAAAATGTCAGCACAGAAAGTTAAAAAAAATTATTTTTTTAACAAAATTCATGTCTTTTTTGATGGATATAATAAAAACTAAAAATCACAGCAGCAATCAAATAGCACCAAAAGAAAGCTGTGTTAGTGATTAAGAAAAGGAGGTAAAATTCATTTAGATAGTAGGTTGTATGACCGAGCAATAAACCGTTAAACCTGCAGTGGTCTGAATCGTACTAATATCTTATCCTACTATCCGACTAATATAATAAATGGGAAAGTTCGGATGTTTGGATGTTTGGATATTTGGATATTTGGATGTTTGGATGTTTGTTACTCGATCACACAAAAATGGCTGAATGGATTTGAATGAAATTTGGCGCACACATAGTACATTACCTGGAATAAAGTATAGGATACCTTTTATTCCCATAACCAAAAAGGGGGCGGAGACAATTACAAATTTCACTGGAAAATGTAAACTGCAGCTATTCTTACACTGTAAATGGTAGGGTTCTCAAACTTTGCACAGTTGGTCACTGGGTGACTGGGATTAATATTCAGAAAGGTGGAAGGAGCCTACAAAAGCCAATCATAATTTATCTATTGATTTTCAAGGGGAATATTTACATTGCTTCTATTCTTGCACTGTTAATGGCACAAGCCTCAAACCTGGTACAGTTGATCATTGGGTGACTGGGGTTCAATTTCAGAAAGGGGGTGGAGCCACAAACAGCCAATTAGATTTGTTTCATTCCAATGCAAATTATTGATGCCAAACACCGCAAAGCTCACAAACTTGGTAATTGAGTAATTGATTATTTGTGTGTGAGGGTTAGAAAAGTGGGCACGGCCAACACCAGCCAAATACATAAGCGGGCAACATGGGGTCATAAGTGGGCGGAGACAAATACAAATTTTACTGGGAAAATGTAAACTGCAGCCATTCTTACACTGTTAATTGTAGGCTTCTCAAACTCTGCACAGTAAATTACTGGGTGACTGGGATTAATATTCAGAAAAGTGGGTGGAGCCTACAAAAGCCAATCAAAATTTACCTATTGATTTTTCAGGGGAATATTTCATTGCTGCCATTCTTGCACTGTTAATGGCACAAGCCTCAAACCTGATACAGTTGATCATTGGGTGACTTGGGTTTGAACTGATAAAAGGGGGTGGAGCCACAAACAGCCAATCTTATTTGTCTCATTTTAACACAGGTCATTGATGACAAAAACCGCAAAGCTCACAAACTTGGTCATTGAGTAACTGCGTAATTGTGTGTTAGGGTTAGGAAAAGTGGGTGCAGCCAACACCAGCCAAATACATAATCGGGCAATACCGGGTCATCAGTGGGTGGAGACAAATACACATTTCACTGAGAAAATGTAAACTACAGCCATTCTTACACTGTTAATGGTAGGGTTCTTAAACTATGCACAATTGGTCACTGGGTGACTGGGATTAATATTCAGAAAAGTGGGTGGAGCCTACAAAAGCTAATCAAAATTCACCTATTGATTTTCAATGGGAATATGTAATTGCTGCCATTCTTGCACTGTTAATGGCACAAGCCTTAAACCTGGTACAGTTGGTCATTGGGTGACTGGGGTTCAAATTTAGACAAAGGGGTGGAGCCACAAACAGCCAATCAGATTTGTTTAATCTCAATGCAAATTATTGATGCCAAAGACCGCAAAGCACACAAACTTGGTCATTGAGTAATTGTGTGTTAGGGTTAAAAAAAAGTAGGCAGAGCCAACACCAGCCGAATACATACCCGAACAATGTCAGGAAATCAGTGAAAATGTAAACTGCAGCCATTCTTACACTGTTAATGGTAGGGTTCTCAAACTTTGCACAGTTGGTCGTTGGGTGACTGGGATTAATATTCAGAAAGGTGGGTGGAGCCTACAAAAGCCAATCATAATTCACCTATTGATTTTCAAGGGGAATATTTACATTGCTGCCATTCTTGCACTGTTAATGGCACAAGCTACTTACACTGTTAATCACCTGTACCTGGTACACTTGGCCATTGGGTGATTTGGGTTCAAATTCAGAAAAGGGGTGGAGCCACAGCCAATCAGATTTATTTTATTTCAATGCAAATTATTGATGCCAAAGACTGCAAAGCTCACAAACTTGGTCATTAAGTAATTGTGTGTTAGGAAAAGGGGACGGGGCCAACACCAGCCAAATACATACCCGGGCAACGCCGGGCGTCCAGCTAGTGGGAAAAAAAGTGTTTGGTCCTTAAAGATAGCCTGAAGCGAAAAAAAATATGATATAATGAATTGGTTGTGTAATACGGATAATTACTAGAATTTTAGTAGCAAAGAAAATATTCTAATATTTTTATTTTCAGTTATATAGTGTTTTTTATAACATTGCATCATTCTCTAATATTTGCAGTTTAGACACGCTAAGCCGGTTAGTGTGTCCTAAGTGTTAGTGGGCTCAAACCACGGCGTTAGGTAGTTTGCACCCACACAGTTGAAATAATCCCGCTCACTGCGCACAGCGCGGATAATAATGCGCATTGCTGGCCCTTAAAAGTCGCACTCGATGCAACTAAAATGACGCATCAGGTGCCTGTTAAGCAGCGCTATGATGCGCCACTTCGGAGGCACCGAATGCGTCACTTTCGTTGCATCGGGTGCAACTTTTAAGGGCCAGCGGGTGCAACGTTATCGTCACACTGTGCACTAACATCGTCGCACCAGCGCTGCGCGCGCAGTGCACGGGGCCGCGCGCAAAGTAGGTTTGCACACTAGAGCGGCCAAAAAGGGCTTTTCACACCGGCGCTAACACTTAGCCCCGATTTGTGAATCAAGCCCTAAATGGGTTCAAAAGTTCACTAGCCTTCTCTGTAACATCTTCCCTGCAGAGGGAAAAAAAGACACTTTGGGCTTGATTCACTAACCGTCCGCGCTAAGCCGGTTAGTGTGCCTTATATGAAGTTAGTGTGCCTTATCTGAGGTTAGTGTGCCTTATCTGAGTTAGTGTGCCTTATCTGAGGTTAGTGTGCCTTATCTGAGGTTAGAGTGTCTTATCTGAGGTTAGAGTGCCTTATCTGAGGTTAGTGTGCCTTATCTGAGGTTAGTGTGCCTTATCTGAGGTTAGTGTGCCTTATCTGAGTTAGTGTGTCTTATCTGAGGTTAGTGTGCCTTATCTGAACTTATTGCCCTTTAAGTATCTTTGTGCACACTAAAAGATGCACAAAGCTACATCGCGCACTGCACAATAACATTGCACCCGCTATACTGTACATGATGCGACCTTAAGGTCGCATAGGATGCGACCTAAACGGCACATCAGTGCACCATTATCGTCGCATCCTATGCGACCTTATGGTTGCATCATATACAGTATAGCAGGTGCGACATTACGATCACACCGCGCACAAACATCGACGCATTACGCTGTGCGCGGTGCAGTGCACGATGTAGGCTTAGCGCCGGTTAGTGAATCAAGGCCATTGTCTTTCAAAGCTTATTATCTCAAGTGTCTGGCAGAGTTCTCTGCGACTTTGAAAGTCGTGGAGCTGAATG